>NC_090725.1:194698138-194703138 GCF_036898095.1 Palaemon carinicauda
CCGGTATTCTGATAGTCATCCCGGCTGGGGGAAGATTGAGACGGCTTCTGGCAGCTTCCAGTGGAAAACTTAACATACTTCGGAAAGTCCTCAGCCCTCTCTTGAGCTGCCATCCACATTCCTTGCCGCCGACTTCATTGCCGGCTACAGGTCTTTTGTGGATGGGTGGGAGCCAGAATCTAATAGATTCTTCCCCTTCCATTGGAACTTTCATTCTGGTAAGGAGACAGTAAATGGACTTATAGTCCCCCTACACTTCCAGCTGTTATGTTCATTCTTTTGATTAGCACCGTCAGGTACTAACTCAATACCGGCAGTGACTGCCGGCAAACTGCTGTATACAACTATACAGTAGTACATATGTTTTCTAACATACTCTGTGTTTCCTATCACAGCCGATTGTTGAGACTATGATATTCTGTTGAGGCTGAGTATTCCCTCAACACCCAGATGGTTTTCCTTGATCATCAGGGACTTACAATACCCAAAGGTATTAATACAATACTACACGTGGAGAATGTTAGCATAAGCTATTTACTAACTCTAACTCTAGTTCCTAGAGTTTCTCTACCTTGTATCCTCCCTATCAAGGAAACTGAATATTAATACTGACGGAGGTCTCAGCAATGGCCTGGGAGAGGAAATACAGATATGTGTCCTTTCTATTTCCTTTCAAGCTTACTATCCTAAATTACCACGAACAATAGTGATTACTATTGTTATCATAAACTGTATGCTTTTATATCACTGATATAAAAAACAAAAATACTCATTAGTATTATTCCTTTACAGGATGACCCTATGGAAAAGTGTGGATCGATGTTATGCAACCACAAGGGGAAAGACTTCTGTGGCCACACGATGAGCAGGACTCATGCCCCCTGCGGCGACGTCATAGGAGTCCCAAAGTATTGTGACCCATAGGCTTATCCTACTTGTTCAACCCTGCTGGCCAACGGCTTTGGTGAAGCCTCCCTAGTTACCGTAGAGACTAGGGATACAGCGAGTGACACCCTTCGCAAATGGGTAAGAGGGTTCCAAAAGAACTCTCCAGGACCATACCTCCCCAATGACTCCCTGAGGTGCCTACTGTTCCCCAAGGATCTGCCGAGTGAGGTGGTGCCCCAGGAAGGCATGGACATCCACAAAGAGAAGATATCAGAAGTGTCCACCGACACCGAACAGGACCTACTGCAAGGTGGCCCTGAAGAGAACGTGGACCCTCCCCGAGTGTAGGAAGAAGGATCGTTGTCAACAGCAACAGTCTGCCGTGAGGGCATACCAACCTCTGCCGTCAACATCCTTGGCCCCAACTCCACAACCTGTTAACCAGGTTAACGCAAGCATCGAGATTTTGACATCTCTTCATCGAATGATGGAGTCGTTCCAACGGGAACAGGAGATGATGCGGGAATCGATTAAGCAGCAGCAAAGAGGAGATGGAGAAGATGGACCGCTTTGGAACCACCAAGGGCACCTCTAACAAGCCTCTTAGAGTGTCTGATCTCCCTCATTGCTCCGAAACCAATCCCTAGAGGTATGCAGAGCATATGCCAATGATGAATGGGAAACTGTTCGTTTCCGAGAAGTTGGGAGCCAGGCAAATTGACCTTGAGTTCTAGCCTAACTTTTCGGCCTATCCAGATTGCTATGTGAGACTGCGGGACAAGAATGCAACCCGAGAAGAAACGGTCCTCAAAGAGGTCATCGTGTTTGAATACGACAAGGCGCAAGCCATCCTCCTGAAGGCCTTGAAGGGAGCCGGATATATCAACCCCAAAGTCTCAGCATTGAGCAAGAAGCACCCCACCTTTCTTGCTCCTTCCTCCACCTCTTTCACCTTTACGGAGAAAGCCTTAGACTTTGCCGTCAAGGCAGTCGACGAGGGAAAACTATGTCCGACCCCAGAGGAATGCAAGCCATTCTCTCTAGCACTGCCTACCTGCGAGGAGAAGTGGAAGGATGTCCACCTAACCTTCCCCGTCTCTAAGTTAGACCCAGAGATATCAGAACAACAGTTCAATGAGAACCTTCCGAAGTTGCCAGACCATCTTCTGAGGAAGGAACAAGAGTTGAAGGAGAGACTTACGGCTTCCCTCTCTCATCAGAACTGTCTGGAAATTAGTGCAGGTCAACATAATGCCCCAGAAATGTTCATATTTCTGGATAAATCTCACATGGGTACCCTTGTGAAAGACCTATACGCTCTCCTCAGAGCGAGGAGAGCTTGTAGAGAGTTTGTCTTGGCTTCAGCAACCATCAGACACGAACCAAGGAAGCTGATTACCTCAGGTATCTGGGGGTAAAGACCTTTTCCCACAGGAACTGGTCCAAGAGGTCATTGCGAGAGCAACCATGGAGAACAGGAACCCTCTTCAAAAGTGGAGCATGTCCTCAAAAAGGAAATCTTCCTCAGAAGGAGGTCCCCAGCCCAAGAACAAAAGGGCTAAGAGACCACGAAGACCTGCTCAACTCCCTGCCATGACTATGACCACGATGCCTCAGACCACCTTTTAGATGGTCCCTCAACAACTGGTAGCCCAGTCACCAGTATTTAACCCTACCCTTGAGAGGCAGTCGACTTCCTTTCACTCCAGTCAGAAAGGAAAAGGTCCTAAGAGAAGTTCTCCAGGAAGTAACTTCTCTCGGAGCCGAGGAGGACATGGTCGCGGAAATAAATCCGCAGGACCCCCGAGGTAATGAGGGGTTCAGGGTAGGGGCAGATTACATCCCTTTTGGGATTGCTGGACCTTCGATCCCTGGGCCCACAGCCTAATCATGAATGAACTCGGGGGGAAATGGAGCAGAATTCCAACCAGTTTTCCAGAATTCTCCTAACACTCCATCCCCTTGCTGGAAGAATATACCTCAGAACTCTTGAACAAGAATGTGATAAAGAAAGCGAAGTCCATCAAGTTCCAAGGAAGGCTGTTTTGTGTTCCAAAGAAAGACTCAGACAAACTCAGAATCATTCTAGACTTGTCTCCACTCAACAAGTTCATCGAGAATAACAAGTTCCGGATGCTTATTTTGCAACGCATAAGGACCCTTCTGCCGAAAGGGGCGTACACGGTCTCAGTAGACCTAGCAGAAGCTTACTGGCATCTCCCGATGAGTCGCTTTTCCTCCTCCTACCTAGGATTCAAACTACAGAAGAAAAAATTTGTCTTCAGAGCAATGCCCTTTGGACTGAACACAGCCCCAAGGATATTCACAAAGCTAACAGACTTTATCGTCCAACAGCTACGCACCAAAGGAGTTCAAGTGGAGGCATATCTAAATGACTGGTTAGTATGGGTAGCATCCAAGATTATTTGTCTGCAAGCAGCCAACAGAGTAATCCAATTTTTGGAACACCTTGGCTTCAAGATCAACCGCAAGAAGTCTCGTCTCACTCCAGCTCAACAGTTCCAGTGGTTAGGAATCCAATGGAACTTAAAGTCACACCACCTCTCCATTCCATTCAAAAAGAAGAGAGAAATAGCGGGATCTGTCAGGAGACTAGTCCGTCACAAGAGGTTTTCAAGACGCCAACAGGAAAGAGTATTGGGCTCTCTCCACTTTTCAGCAGTGACAGACCCTGTGCTAAAGGCACGTTTGAAAGATGCGTCATGAGTCTGGAGGAAATACGCAGCAAACGCTTGAAGAGATCAACTAAGGTTGACCCCGACCCTGTTGCGCAGGCAATTAAGGCCGTGGTCAACAACCAAGAGCCTAGCACGGACAATTCCCCTGCAACCACCGCAATCATCAGAGGTGATACACACGGATGCCACCTTGGAAGGATGGGGAGGTCATTCTCACGACAAAAAAGTGCAAGGGAATTGGTCGCACTAGCTCAAAACATTCCATATCAACACTTTGGAAGCTATGGCAGTATTCCTGATGTTGAAGAGACTATCCCCTCGTAGATCAATCCACATCAGATTGGTCCTGGACAACGAGGTGATAGTGAAGTGTCTAAATCAACAAGACTCGAGATCACCCCACATCAGATTGGTCCTGGACAACGAGGTGATAGTAAAGTGTTTAAATCGACAAGGCTTGAGATCACCCCACATCAACCAAGTGATGCTAGCCATCTTCTACCTGGCAAAAAGGAATGGATTGCACCTATCAACAGTTCACCTACAAGGGTTCCGCAATGTGACTGTGGACGCTCTATCCAGGAGAAAGCCCATAGAGACAGAATGGTCCCTAGACACAGACTCATTCTCCATCATCTTGGAAAAAGTCCCAGAACTGAAGATCGACCTCTTCGCAACAAGCGACGACATGAAATTATCTCGTTATGTAGCCCCTTACATGGACCCTCAAGCAGAACGATGGATGCCATGTCCCTCAACTGGAACAGGTGGAATCGCATTTACCTGTTTCCACCAACCAATCTCCTGCTAAGAGTCCTCGACAAGCTAAGATCCTTCAGAGGGACAGCAGCCGTAGTAGCCCCCAAGTGGCCCAAAAGCAATTGGTTCCCTCAAGTCCTAGAGTTGAAACTGAAGCTGTTTCCTCTGCCGAATCCAGTGCTATCTCAACTGGTCCAGAAGTTGACTGTCTACGCTTCATACTAGAGAACCAGCAACCTACATCTTATGATTTTCTCGCCTTAGCAGCGAACAAAAGGTTTGGAATCTCGAAGGATAAACTTGACTTCATCGAGGAGTACAAGTCAAGTTCGACTAGGAGGCAATACAAATCATCATGGAAGAAATGGGTGCCCTTTGTGAAAGTAAGGAAACCGACAGAGATATCAATAGATATCTGTCTTGCATTCTTCATACACCTCCACGAACAAGGCCTGTCCTCTACTACAATTACTTCTTGTAAATCGGCCATTACTAGACCATTTCTGTATGCTTTTGAAGTGGACCTCTCAGGTGAAATCTTTAATAAGATCCCAATAGCATGCGCTAGACTCATGCCAGCAGCCCAACCAAAGCCCATCACGTGGTCTTTGGACAAAGTCTTGCACTATGCTTCGAATCTAGACAATGAGGATT
>NC_090725.1:194708138-194720638 GCF_036898095.1 Palaemon carinicauda
TGAGCCGCTTGGAGGAAGTCTTGACCTCTGATGCATGTCTGGTGGTCGGTCTCCGTGGATTATTTTCTTAATGATAGGGTTGAGAAGAGTATTGTCCACTGTGTCAGCTTTCCATTGGCCCCCAGATAGGTTCATTGTGTTTGATTGATTTATGATGGCTGATTCCAGGATTTTCCTTCTGTACGGACAGGTACTCTTAAAAAGCAAAGACGACTCACTCCAGTTAATCTGGTGCCCTAAATCCCTAAAGTGAAAGAAAATCCCCGAGTTTTCATACCCATATCTAACAGATCTTTTGTGTTCGGATAATCTTTGAGATAGCGAACGGCCCGTTTGCCCAACGTACACTTTTTCACAATCCCCACATGGTACTTTGTAAACGCCGGATTCTATTTCTCTTATATTTTGATAAACATTAATAAGGGCGCTTCCTATGGTCTTTGGATATGAAAAAACAAAGGGGTTCTCAGTTTTGATATGATTTGTTATATTTTTAATACCTTCTATATATGGGAGTTTTATCTTATTTTTAAAATCTCTTTGGTTAGTAACATCATGATCTTTATAATATATCGTGATGGCTTTGTTGATGGCCTTTTCTATGACATACATCGGGTAGAATAGCTGGGCGAGTTGTTTACGGATGATTTCAAATTCTTTATTTAGGTAGGCTGGGGAACAGATTCTCAAACCTCTAAGAAATAGATTGCAAGCTACTCCAATTTTTACAGAAATGTCGTGATAACTAAAGAAATGAATGTAGGAAATAGAGAAAGTTGGTTTTCTATACACAGTGAAATTATACCCCGTCGATTCCCTTATAATTAGTATGTCCAAAAAAGCTAATTTTCCATCTTTTTCCCATTCAGTTTTAAATTTTATGCTAGGGATTAGGGAATTTAGATTATTGAAAAATATATTGAAATCTCCCCAGCTATCATCCCAATATGTGAAAATGTCATCAACATAGCGTTGCCAAACCATGTTCGTAGGTTTAATTGTTGTTAAAATTTCTGTTTCAAAGTATTCCATGTAGAGGTTAGCTAAAATTGGAGATAACGGGCTGCCCATACTACAACCAAATTTCTGTTTGTAAAAATTTCCATTGAAAGAGAAAACGTTATTTGACACGCTTAGTTTAAATAACTTAATTGTTTTTTCAATACCGAGGGGGAAGTGATCTTCGTAAGGGATTAATTTTTCCCTCAAGAAACCTAATACATCGTTGATCGGGACCTTTGTAAATAGGGATTCTACGTCAAGACACAAGAGTTTTACATTGTTTACTGGGATATTTAATCTATTGAATCTCTGGATGAAGTCCTCTGCATGCTTAATATGAGCTGAAGAAAAGCTCCCTAGAAAGGGAGACAGCAAGTCTGCTAACCATTTTGATATATTATATATAAATGACCCTTTACATGAGACGATTGGGCGTAAGGGAATACCGTCCTTATGAGTTTTTGGGAGCCCGTAAAAATATGGCAACGAAGGGTTCATGACTTTGAATTTTTCTAAGACCTCGATGTCTTTTTTATTATTTCCAATTTTTCTTACGGATTTGAAAAACTCCGGAGCAATAGAGTTACGGGGATCTTTTGTTAGCTTTTCATATGTAGTGTCATCGTTTAAGAGTTGTTGAACTTTGTTGACATACGTCTCTTTATCAAGAATGACTATTTTTCCGTCTTTATCCGATTTTGTGATGATGATATTATCGGTTTTGTTTAATGAAAAAATTGCATTATGAAACCTTCTGGGAAGCGGATTTTTACTGTTACTTTGTTCTAATGCATTTAACAAGATTCCTTTTAGGCAAGTTTCATCTTTTTCAAAATTGTTTTTAGAGAAATGTTTATCGAAGGCCACCACATAATCAAAATGACTTTCCCGTCCGGGTTTCATAGCAAAAGAGATACCTAGATTCAGAGCTGTTTGCTCATTCACTGTGAGTGGACGTTTCGATAAATTCAAAACGTTATTTTCCAATCCTAAATTATTTCATGTACTATTTCGTATGAGTCTTACTAATTCATTATTCAATTTCTCGGAGTGAGTCACACTACTATTAATAGCACCAGTCAGCACATATGAAGAAAGATCTCTGTACATACCATCATCTCGGCATAGCAGACGAAGAGATACCCCCAATTCACTTATATTCCTCCGTGTTACATAGATGTCATGATTTGCTGACATAATTCGTTCTTGCAGAAATGTCCTGGAGGAATTAGGAAAGGGGTCCGATGTTGACGTCCAGCGTGAAAAGCCATACATTTTTGGTATAACTTGTTCTTGCAGACACTCTTCAAGAAACCATTTCTGGTTTTTCCTCCGGTGAAGTCCCTGCAATAGTCGTTCATAATGTCTGAATATATGCTTGATATCGGCATTCCAACTGAAGATATGGAAAAAACGAAGGGGTTCCATGATGGGCTAATATGTCTTATTTATAACTGTAATCGAACAGTTTAACATTTTTTTTCAAAAAGGCCCATAAAATAAAAACACAGGAAATATGAATAAATCACACTATATTTCGGTCAATAAACATCGACCCTCTTCAGGATGGAAAGTAAAAGTGAGGATTACAGTGGAGAGTGACGGTTTATATATGAAAGCAAAAGGGTGTGTTCAATTGTTCTATAGTTGTTATAATTGCTGGAAGGATTAGCCAAATTTGATTACATCCAGGTGCGTGTTCTTATTGTTGAGCCGCTTGGAGGAAGTCTTGACCTTTGATGCATGTCTGGTGGTCGGTCTCCGTGGATTATCTTCATAATGATAGGGTTGAGAAGAGTATTGTCCACTGTGTCAGCTTTCCATTGGCCCCCAGATAGGTTCATTGTGTTTGATTGATTTATGATGGCTGATTCCAGGATTTTCCTTCTGTACGGACAGGTACTCTTTAAAAGCAAAGACGACTCACTCCAGTTAATCTGGTGCCCTAAATCCCTAAGGTGAATGAAAATCCCCGAGTTTTCATACCCATATCTAACAGATCTTTTGTGTTCGGATATATATATATATATATATATATATATATATTTATATATATATATATATATATATATATATATATATATATATATATATATATATATATATATATATATATGTATATATGTGTGTTGAACAAGATATGGTAATAAGTGCTAGCTTTTTTAAAAAGAAAGATAAAAATAAGTATACATGGGTAAGAGTGGCAAATGGAAGAGTAGTAGAAAGGGCATTAATGGATTATGTGTTGATAGCTAAAAGAATGTTTGGAAGATTGAAAGACGTGCACGTGTTTAGGGGTATGGCTAACGGTATGTCTGATTATTTTTTGGTGGAAGGAAAATTAGTTGTAGCAAAAGAGTGGGGGAATAGAGTAGGTGGATGTAAAAGGGAGGTAGTGAGGGTGGAAGAGCTAATAAAACCGGGGGTAAAAAGTAAATATCAGGAAAGGTTGGAAATGGCGTATGACGAGGTGAGAGTAAGAGAAACTGGTAATTTAGAGGAGGAGTGGAAGTTAGCAAAAGAAAATTTTGTTGGGATTGCAAGTGATGTATGTGGCAAGAAGGTTGTTGGAGGCAGCATGAGGAAGGGCAGTGAATGGTGGAATGAAGGAGTGAAGGTAAAAGTGGAAGAGAAAAAGATGGCTTTTGAAGAATGGCTGCAGAGTAATAGTATAGAGAAGTATGAAAAATATAGAGAGAAAAATGTGGAAGTAAAGCGCAAGGTACGTGAGGCAAAGAGGGCAGCTGACCTGAGGTGGGGTCAGGGACTGGGTCAGTCATATGAAGAGAATAAGAAGAAGTTTTGGAAAGAAATGAAGAGAGTAAGGAAGGCTGGCGCAAGAATTGAAGAGACAGTGAAAGATGGAAATGGAAGGTTGTTAAAAGGAGAGGAGGCAAGGAAAAGGTGGGCGGAATATTTTGAAAGTTTACTGAATGTTGAGGATAATAGGGAGGCAGATATAATTGCTGTTCCAGGTGTTGAGGTGCCAGTGATGGGAGATGAGAATGAGAGAGAGATTACAATAGAGGAAGTGAGGAGAGCACTAGATGAAACGAGAGTAGGTAAAGCAGCTGGTATGGATGGTGTGAAAGCTGAGATGTTGAAGGAAGGGGGTGTGACTGTACTTGAATGGTTGGTGAGATTGTTTAATATGTGTTTTGTGTTGTCAATGGTACCAGTAGATTGGGTTTGTGCATGTATTGTACCACTATATAAGGGTAAGGGAGATGTGAATGAGTGTTGTAATTCAAGAGGTATTAGTTTGTTGAGTGTAGTTGGAAAAGTGTATGGTAGAGTATTGATTAATAGGATTAAGGATAAAACAGAGAATGCAATCTTGGAAGTACAGGGTGGTTTTAGAAGAGGTAGGGGTTGTATGAATCAGATTTTTACAGTTAGGCAGATATGCGAGAAATATTTAGCAAAAGGTAAGGAGGTGTATGTTGCGTTTATGGATCTGGAGAAAGCATATGATAGAGTTAATAGGGAAGCAATATGGAATGTGATGAGGTTATATGGAGTTGGTGGAAGGTTGTTGCAAGCAGTGAAAAGTTTCTACAAAGGTAGTAAAGCATGTGTTAGAATAGGAAATGAAGTGAGCGATTGGTTTCCGGTGAGAGTGGGGCTGAGACAGGGATGTGTGGTGTCGCCGTGGTTGTTTAACTTGTATGTTGATGGAGTGGTGAGAGAGGTGAATGCTCGAGTGCTTGGACAAGGATTAAAACTGGTAGACGAGAATGACCATGAATGGGAGGTAAATCAGTTGTTGTTTGCGGATGATACTGTACTGGTAGCAGACACAGAAGAGAAGCTTGACCGACTAGTGACAGAATTTGGAAGGGTGTGTGAGAGAAGGAAGTTGAGAGTTAATGTGGGTAAGAGTAAGGTTATGAGATGTACGAGAAGGGAAGGTGGTGCAAGGTTGAATGTCATGTTGAATGGAGAGTTACTTGAGGAGGTGGATCAGTTCAAGTACTTGGGGTCTGTTGTTGCAGCAAATGGTGGAGTGGAAGCAGATGTACGTCAGAAAGTGAATGAAGGTTGCAAAGTGTTGGGGGCAGTTAAGGGAGTAGTAAAAAATAGAGGGTTGGGCATGAATGTAAAGAGAGTTCTATATGAGAAAGTGATTGTACAAACTGTGATGTATGGATCGGAGTTGTGGGGAATGAAAGTGATGGAGAGACAGAAATTGAATGTGTTTGAGATGAAGTGTCTAAGGAGTATGGCTGGTGTATCTCGAGTAGATAGGGTTAGGAACGAAGTGGTGAGGGTGAGAACGGGTGTAAGAAATGAGTTAGCGGCTAGAGTGGATATGAATGTGTTGAGGTGGTTTGGCCATGTTGAGAGAATGGAAAATGGCTGTCTGCTAAAGAAGGTGATGAATGCAAGAGTTGATGGGAGAAGTACAAGAGGAAGGCCAAGGTTTGGGTGGATGGATGATGTGATGAAAGCTCTGGGTGATAGGAGGATAGACGTGAGAGAGGCAAGAGAGCGTGCTAGAAATAGGAATGAATGGCGAGCGATTGTGACGCAGTTCCGGTAGGCCCTGCTGCTTCCTCCTGTGCCTTAGATGACCGCGGAGGTAGCAGCAGTAGGGGATTCAGCATTATGAAGCTTCATCTGTGGTGGATAATGTGGGATGTTGGGCTGTGGTACCCTAGCAGTAGCAGCTGAACTCGGCTGAGTCCCTGGTTAGGCTGGAGGAACGTAGAGAGTAGAGGTCCCCTTCTTTGTTTTTGTTTGTTTTGTTTCATTGTTGATGTCGGCTACCCCTCATAATTGGGGGAAGTGCCTTTGGTATATGGATATGGATATATATATATAAATATATATATATATATATGTATATATATATATATATATATATATATATATATATATATATATATATATATATATATAAATGGAGGTCATTTCATATTAGTAAAACCTGATGAACATTACACAAAATATCTGCAAGAATGCTCTATACCTACAGCATGGTGGAACTTTATCATTATACTAATTTACAAAAAAGGAGACACGAAAAACCTTAAAGATTACCATCAAATAAGTTTACTCTTTGTGATATATGAAATATTTACAAACATCATATTAGGCTGAATGGAAAGACAGTTAGACTTGAAGCTTCTAAGAGAGAAGACAAGCTTCAGAAGCGGGTATTCAACAGCTAGCCATACCCATGAAATCAACAGTTAATGGAAATATAAAAACGTATGACCATCCACTATATATGGCAACTTTAAACTTAGAGAAAGGTAATGAAAGGCCTTCATAGACATGAATTAGATAAATCTTATGTTAGAACACTTGAATCTATCTATGCGAGAGGTACAGCAATCCTAAACTATATAAAGAGAGTGAGAAAATTTTAATTGGGGAAAGAGTTAGACAGGGAGACTCTATTTCTCCTAAATTATTCGTAACTCGAATGGAAGACGTATTTGAGAATTTAGATTGGGTAAATGTCGGAGTAAACATTAATTGGGAGTACCTTAACATCTTAAGATTTACATATGACATAGATCTATTTGGTGAGTTATGGGAGGAATTACAAAAGATGATCGACGTTATTATTAGAAAAAAAAAATATAGGACTGAAAATTAATTTAGGTAAAACTAAGATATTGTTCAATGAAATAATGGTTACAGAAGAACCTCTGGAGAATGTTAATGAATGTATATACTTAGGTTTCCCAAGGACGAGAGACCAAGATTAAAAGATAAACATGAGATGGAGAGCATTTGGTAAACAAAATGGGATCATGCAAGTAAAATGTCACTTTATATAAGAAAAAGCATTCAATACGATGGTCCTACCTTATGCATCAGAAACTTGGAGCCATGCAAAAGATTTAGGATACAAGTTAGTCATAACCCAAAGAGCCATGGAAAAATAACAATAGAAATAACCCCGAGAGACAAAAAAAACATGTATACGAAAGCAAACTAAAATGGAGGATATTCTAAAAACATGTTAGAAAAGAAATGGACTTGGGCAGGGTATCAAATAAGAATAACAGATAAGAGATGGCCATTAAGAATAGTGTAATGGGTATCTAGAGATTACAAACGAAGCCAGGGAAGGAAAGAAGACAGTGGATTGGAGAATTAAAAAAATTCGCGCATATAAACTGGCATAGAAAGAGCATAAGCAGACGGGAGTGGAGAACTGTATTCTATAGTGGACTAGCTACGGCTGATTATATATATTCACACACACACACACACACATATATATATACATATATATATATATATATATATATATATATATATATATATATATATATATATATATATATATATATTCTTAAAAAGCTGGTCTAGTGTTGAGTAAATACAGTAGTTTATTAATGATTTTATCTATAGTATATTCGTGTGTTGAAAAAAGGATAGCCAGCCTGTAAAATGAGCTCCTCTCAGTAGACCTAAGTGTGTTATGCGATTTACGTAAGACTTCCGTCGTTAATTTCGTTGTATTCTTTATTCAAGTTAGTTAATGTAAATTTACGTTATTTCTAATAACTAACTTTCTATTTCTCATAATATTGTTACGGAATCTTACGTAAACTGTTTGAGAGTGCTATGTGATCAAACACAACAGCAATAATGGCTTATGTAATGTTCTTTTATATTCTATGAGGTATTGCATCATGTTTGAGAGAGAGTACACAATTGTATTGGGGACCACTGTGCTTTGGAAATTATGCAAGAGACCTAGTGATAGGATGTTATTTTTTTTTTTATTTCGGAGACAAAGGGTGGCTGAAGCTAGCTGGGAGAGTTGTCTTGCGGGTGCGTTGGTATGCATCTGAGAGTTGCCTGAAAACCCATAATTCACCTCTTGACATTTTTATCTAGTTGGAAACTCAGACACCCTTAGGCCAAGGCCCCTTCACTTTATAAATCTTTTCGAAATTTCTGGAAGCAGATAGGTTTTATATAAAAGACAACACCAGGTTTACATAGACTTATAGAGAATTGCAGTATTAAGACTGGCCCTGTAGGAAGGTTAGGTATTTGTACTGTGATATGGTTATCTATTTTTCATTAAGTTTCCAACTTAAAGGTTGTATTCAGATTTATTTTGAAGTAAACCAAGTGAGTGTATAATTTCCATAAGTGTTATTTCTTTTCTTAGTCTACTGTTTATTCAGATTCAATATTTAAAGTCCATTAATTACATAGTTCCAGATCGTAACATTTTTGTCTTAATCTAAGTTTTGTTCAGTCTTAATTTTTTCGAGTGATTTATTTGGTTATTATGTAAATTCTTTTCAAAGTGTTGTGATTTATATAGAACATATTTATTTTTGTCAAGAGTGAATTATTCCAATCACCATTGTTTAGAATAGGTACGCTCGTATCCTGTTAAAGAATCGTGGTGAGAGTTTGGTTTGATTACATCTTAATAATAATTACCCATTTTAGTTTTGAGTGTACTTAAGAGACCTTTGTATATTCAGTGTGTTATATATTGCTGTCTGGGAGTTATTTAATTGTCTCAGAATTCGTGTATTAATATCTTGAAGTGTAACAGTTTTAATGTAAAAGCAAACAAGTGAGTTTGGAATTAAGGAGGTTGAGTAACTTGCCAGTCGTAATATGTATAATATTATAGGTTTGGTTCCCAGTCACGAGCCATAGTATAAGTTGTTGTTGGGGCCCAGACCTGGGAACTATAATCATATTATATATTTCATTACCCTGACCCTTGGAATCGAGCGACTGTGTTCTAAATATTGTGGTAATAGGGCCGTGTTTTGGTTAATGTTTTGAATAGTACAGTGTTAATAGGATTTTGTGTATTATTTGGATATATTTTTGGAAAAAAATTTAATATCGTTACAGTACATGATGGCACAGTTTAATATCTAAGAGTTTTTTAATAACCCAAGTGATCAGGAATTGTCAGAAGCTAATGTAACGAAAGCTCAGTGGCTCTCTATTTTAATGGCATGTGGCAGCCATGCAACGAGTGGGACAGTTAAAGCCCAAATCAACTGTCTAGCCTTAGAAGAGTTGATAAACTCGGGAAAGTTGTTGGAAGAGAATATTGTGGAAGCAAGTGAACTGTTGGAGGAAGCTGAGGAGGAATTTTCAATGAAGCAAAGACCGGTTGACCCACAAACTGAAGGCAGGAAAGCAGATAGGGATATTGAGGCTGAGATTCGATGAATTGCCGCTAAGGAGAATTTGATCATTTTTAAAATGGAAGAAATAGAACAAGAAGAAGCCCGAGAGATTGTAACACATACAAGGTTAATGGAAGCGAGGGGAATCGCAAGACAGGAAGAAAAAGAGAGAAGACAGAAAGAAAAAGAGATGGAAGAAGTGAGGTATGCGCAGGATTTAGAGCTGTTGACAACACAAACCGAGATGGCTCCTGCTACGCATGATCCAGTGTTTAATATGTCGGAAGCCCAGAGGTTAATTCCAAGGTTTACAGAAGAGTCTCCAGATGAGTACTTCTATCATTTTGAAACGGTCGCAGGGACGAAGAAATGGCTAGAAAGTAAATGGGCTGTGTTATTGCAGGGTGTGCTCTTTGGGAAGGGCAGCGGTGCTTACTTATCCTTATCTCAGGACCAGAGGATGGAATATCAAGAAATATAGATGAGTGTGCTGCAAGTGTATCAGATGTACCCTGAATATTATAATGAAAGGTTCCGAAGTTTGAGAAAGGACGAGAAAATGACTTTCCTGGATTATACTCATAAGTTACGACGATGTTTTAAGAGATAGACAGAGGCTGCTAACGTAAAGGAAATGGCTGATTTGGAAGAATTGATAATACTACAGCAGTATATACGAGGAATTCCTGAACACATTCAAACATACTTGAGAGAGAGAGAGAGGTGAAGAAACTTGATAAAGCTAATTCGCTGAGTGAAGATTATAATATTATCATTCGTAAACCTTCCTCAGGCATGAAATTTCAACCGTTGTTCCGGCCAAGTGTCAAGTATTTGCCGAACCATAGAAACTAGTTCGGTAATAACTAGGGGAATAAGTTCAACAGTTACAACGGAAATAGCACTGGTACTGGCCCTAAGCAGAATGCGATAGTACCACAGCAACAAATGTCAAATCATCCTCATTCAAGTATGGTGAAAGACTTGCAGAAGGTTGATATTGTCTGTTTTAAATGTGGCAAGAGAGGCCATATCAGTAAAGAATGGTCAAACCAACCAAAAGCAGTCGCCCAAGTGATAAAGGATAATTCAACGTCACAGAATGCGAAGACGAAGAAGCAATCGGGAAAAGACGGAGAGGAGATTAACCTTCCAACATTTACACGACCATCAGGATGAACCCAAACAGTGTGGATGCCTTTAAACCATATACTCATGAAGGTATGTTAGCAGCAATAGACGGGAGTGAGCAAATCCGGGTCAGGATATTGCACGACACAGGTTGTAACTATAGTGTGGTGGTACGAGGAGTACACCCGTTGGTGGAACAGTCTCTCACAGGGGACTCAGTTGTTTTGAAGGGCATAGGAGGTGATGAGGTTACCCCTACTTGCTGTTTAAAACTGTCATGTGAGAAGGTGACAGGTAATTTTGACTTTGCAGTAAAGGATTCATCGGCTGTTGAAGGAGTAGACGTCCTGCTAAGTAATGAGGTTGGTAGAGGGCTGGTCATGCATTGTCCTATTGTAACGGAGAAACCTCTGAAGTATAGTCCTATGACTGAACCCGAGAAGGACTATCTGTATCTGTTTCCTAGTTGTGTTACGACTAGGAGTATGAAGAAGAAAATGGCTGCTGAAAAATAAGAAAAAGAAATCGAGGAGCAATGTACTTGGATGATTTGTTTTCCGAAGAAGAGGATTCCTTTGATGGTATGCAAAAGGAGAATTCCCTAGTAAGCCCAAGCGAAGAGGAATGACAGACAAGTGGACATGAGACCAAAAAAGAAAAAGAAATCGAAGGAGCAAAGAACCTGTAGGATTTGTTTTCCGAAGAAGAGGATTCCCTTGATGATACGCAAGAAGAGAACTCAAGAGTAGTCCCAATCGAAGAGGAATGACAGACAAGTGGACAAGAGGACAAAGAAGAAAAAGGAATCGAAGGAGCAATAGACTTGCAGGTTCTGTTTTCTGAAGAAGAGGATTCCCGTGATAATACGCAAGAAGAGAACTCCCGAGTAAGCCCGAACAAAAAGAAACGAAAGACAAGCGGACAAAAGGACAATGAAATAGAAAATTCAACATTAGAAGTAGGAGAGGTGAGTAGGAAACGGCTGATAGGATTGCAACGGAACGATGCAACGTTAACAGAGTTATTATACCGTGTGGTGGACGAGACAGAGGCACAGCAGTCTCTGACCAGTTATTATCTTAAGGATGGGGTGCTTATGTGGATGTATAGACCCCCCAATATCCCTGGAAATGCCGAATGGGGGATATTTCGGCTGATATTAATTCACGCACAGTTAAGAAGACAGGCGATCGCGATAGCGCACGAGATGGGACATATGGGGATAAGGTAGATGACAGAGAAGATAATGAAACACTTTTTCTAGCCTGGTAGGCATAAAGATGTGAGCCAGTATTGCTATGCCCGTCACGTATGTCAGATGGCTGTAAAGTCCAACGAATGCATCAAGGAAGCTCCTTTATGCCCGATGGATGTACAAGGCGAACCCTTCAGGAAACGACCCAAGAAAATGTTAGCTGAAAGATGCAAAGATCAAGAGGAAACGGAAGGAGAAGATGTCAAGGATTTGAGGAAAAGGATCGGCGAGTTAAGGTAATTTTCCCTTGAAGACGTGAAAACGAGTCAAGGAGGAACGAAAAGTTTTGCTATGAAGAATACGAACAGACAGTTTACGGTGGGACAACAGGTATTGGTCTACGCATCAGAAAGAAGATTCCCTCTCGCCAACGAGTTCCCAGGGAAAAGGAAAAATCTGAGGAAGGCCATATCAACATTGAAACTGATACTTCAAGCACTGGGTTTCACCGAGAAATTCATTATCCAAGGGGAGGAGTCGGATAATGGGATTAGAGATGGATTATTGCAAGAAGATAAGGAAGGAATTCTTCACCCTGTTTGCTTTATGTCGTTGAAGCTGAAGAAGCAGCAACAAGTCGACTCGACAGCTGAAAGAAAACTGCTGGCGCTGATCACAGCGATAAACAGGTTTTTAATTCACGTAAATCAACCACAAAATAGGATTTTATTGTATTTGGATCATAATACTTCAACTTTTGTGAATAAGATGAAAAATTATAATAAAATGTTAACTAGGTGGTCATTATGTTAGCAACTGTATTGTATTAATATAAAGCATATATCCAGTAAAGGTAACGTGGTTGCAGATTATTTGTATGGGGCGGAATCAATGGATTAGAGCCCGGAATGAATAATCTTTTTTTGGGAGAGCTATCTCACGAAGTTAGTTTAGTGTAGAGTAAAAAGATCTCCTCTCATGTAGATGTAAGTGTGATATGTAAATCACATAAGACTTTCGTCATTACTTTAATT
>NC_090725.1:194725638-194733138 GCF_036898095.1 Palaemon carinicauda
GAAATCTACGATACTTTTACTTAATCGAATAACACTGTTAACTTATGTCTAGGACCAGTAATATGTGACTATTTCTTCTAATTTTAGCTGCCGATATTTTTCCAATATCCTGTAATTCAAGCCTGAATCAAATTTGTGAGAGGATCCAGTACAGTAGTAATAATATTTTCGAAAGGGTGACGGGATGTTACTTAACGTCTGGACTGATTATGTGCCACAACATTAACCTGCAAACTAATGAAGGTTTATGGTTAAGTTTTGATTGATACCAGAGAGAGGGCAGTCAAATGATAGTCTTGTTATGCAAAAATTATGTGATTTAAAAAAAAATAATGTATATTTTAATCAAAGACCTCGAAAAAAAATTCTGGAAGAATAAATATAGATACAACGCGCAGGGTACTAACCATATATGAATGAAATATAAGGTAATGAGTCTAAAGTGAGTTTTAGGACATATAGAGAGGAGAGTAACTGTTTTATATGAAAGTGGGTCTGAGACCATTGCGTGTATGAAATTTATTTTCAAGTGATACAAGACGTAGCAAAAAAAAAAGGTGTTGGTGCAAATATGAGAGATGATAAGATGAATGGTGCAGTAGGCGCCAAACTGATGCAATAAATTACAAAATTCATAATCATTATCAGATGATAAGTATCAGTGATCAGCTGTAGAATCACTGAAAGTATTTCCTCAGCGAATGGTCATTATTAATTGTTAAACACAAGCGGCGGTTCGACGTGTGTTGAGAGAGTTCAACATTGAATAGCACCAGGAAGGATTGCATACATAAACATTAGCCTATTATACTTTGTTAATTAACTTTTTACTTTCATAGCATTGCATCTAAAGTTACTAGAATTTTTTTTTTTTTTATAAAATACAAAGAAGTTTTCATCTAAATAATGGAATTTAAATAAGACACAAGTTGGTGTGAAAAAAAAAACGAAATCGAAGTTATTTGCGTTTTTAACATTGTTTGAATGAGTTCAAAAGATATATATATATATATATATATATATATATATATATATATATATATATATATATATATATATATATATATATATATACTCATTAATGTTAGTATGGAATTGATTGATTTATAGAAATTATTGTCATACTTAAAGTGAATTGTAAGAGGTTGAAGATTGTGTGTGACAGTTATGGAAAGGGTTTAGACTGGAGTGTCAATGTTGAATATTTATTGCAGAATTTTTTTTAGAGCTGCTGGTTTGAACTGTTTGTGCAGTATGCAACAAAACTGGTGAAATTTTTGAATCGGACAAGAGTTGTTCTTAAGTTACCACTTAGTGTTAAAACTTATATTTCACTTTGTAAACATATGTATGTATGAGACAACGTTGGTCCATTGTTATGTTAAATAATATTTCAGAAAAAAAAAAGAATGAATATGTTAGCTAGTACGAATCCCTCTGTTACCATGACTACATGACCGTGAGACTATTCGCGGAACTGTCTGTCTGGATAGAGGGAGAGTGGGAAAGAGGGCGTCAGGAAGAAAAATCATTTAAGCTTAGCCATATAGTCTAATGGTAACAATTCATGCTTTTAGAAACTTGCAATAAATTAGGTTATAGTCATAGCTACCTGTATAGGTCTAGTCTCTCGAGGGGTTTCATCAGGGAGAGGAAGTAATGATAATTATATGAGTAAAAAAGTGCAGTGGTGAGTTATCTTCGCTATTAGAAATATAATTAATTCTACCTCTATTATTTACTTATACTTTACGAATGGAAGTCCATAATCAGGTTAGATATATTCACCCAAAGCTAAACTGTACAGTCTCACAAAGCTCCATTATATATATATATATATATATATATATATATATATATATATATATATATATATATATATATATATATATATATATATATATTGAAAAAATGAGGGTGCATCGGATTACCAATAGAAATGCTTATATTTTGAAGCTTATTGTAAAGATCAACTGACTGAGTTTTTATATGTAAATGAGAAATGGAGTCTAACACAGAGAAAGCAATTAGATGATATTATTTTTGGATAATATATATTCAGTGTATCTGGCTGCCGTGCATATCTTCATTGTTGGATTTCCTGGTTTATGAGCTTTGATGAAACCATATGAATAAGGTAATGATGCTCCAATAGAGATTAGAAAAAAATCACCTGCTTTAAAATTTATCTCAAGATTTTACTAAGATTTAATAATTTCATTTTGGGGAGTGCATATTAATTCTATGTATGTAAAAACAATGGACAGAAATAAGACCTTGTTTTTCTAAACATGTCTATTTCTTTTTAATAACTATTATATTTGCCTTATCAGCTTTCGTGATGATCAAATCATTATCACTTTATTAGCATTATAAGGATAAGGCTGTTATAAAACGTTATGAGAAATTACATTAGATAGCAGTGCTCATTAGAGAGTTAGGCCTTTAGCAACATTACTTCTCTGTGGAATTTTCTGATTTTTTTTCTCAGTTTAACAAATGTAAAAATCAATGTTTAAATAATTCATAAATTGATAAATTATATCGCAAAATAATTTCAACTTCACTAGATTAAATTTTTCCCTTAATTATACGGCAAAGTTATCATAAAATTTCTTGCTCTAGTCAATTGCCTGTATCATTAGATTATTTTTTTTCCAAATAGACACTAAAGCTGCGTAATTTCTCTTTAAGCTGAAAGTAGGTAACATTTAGTTAAGGTGTTTTAAGTTAAGAGGAACTTTACCCTTTAAATCTAGTTTTGCCTTATGCGAATTCTTAAACACCAGCCATTCTTTCCTTCTAGTGCATTTTCTTACTCTTTTCTTTGCCATGCAGGGAGTAACGACATAAGTATTATATGTTTTTCTAAGAAACTAAGTATGCGTCGAAATTCAGTAAATTAGATTTTGAAAGTCCCTTAGGAGTTAAGATACAGTGTGGAGGGAGGACGAGGCAAACGTTACCCGTGGCGTTCGTTACGAACATATATGTAAAAATCACTCCAACTGATATGTGACGAGCATGAAATATGTATCATGACCTCGGAAGATAAAATAAAAAGACTTTATTCGAGTTAGTTCTTTCGTCTTATTAGTGGCCTCATTCCCTTCTTATCTTATGTCCTGGGCTACTTTAGAAAATCCTTGGCGAAAGCCCATAATACTAAGCTTCGACGAACATTTGTTCATCATTGTTTAGAGTACCAAATAATCTCTAAGCTGTTACTTCCAGCATGACTAAGAAATGAGAAAGAACATCAACTCAGAAATTTTAGTGTTTTGTCCTTGAAAATCACCTGGACCCTATAATATGTGATTAGACTAAAAGCCATAAAGACAGAAAATCTTAAACTAAAGATTATCAGTGCAACAGGACCTACCAATCAAAAATAATCAATATATTTAGTTAAATAATTTATTCGATTTTATGTTTCATTTCACCTTCACATATAAAAATTTCAGTTGATGTTTATGATAAATTACAGATATATATGAATGTGCAAAAACGTCTAACATTTTAGTAATCAGCCTTGACATGACTTCATTGTTTGCAAAACTGCATGTTGATAATTTATTGGATATCTTAGATTATTATATGTTACCATTACTGTATTCTAACTAATTTGATTGTGTAATAAAAAAGTTTCCGTTTAGCATCAATTGATATTTTCATGAACAAGTGTTGCCTATAGCTATAAGTAATCTTATTTCCTCTCTTAAATCCATCCATAAAATTCATTATGAAAAAAATAAAATAACTATTTTTAAAGACTAGAATTGGTAAACAAACAAAAATCTAGATTCTCCATATACACAGTGGGAAGTTAACCACTAAAATTATATATGCATATCTATTAGAGCTAATTTAGAAATATAAAGTATTATGTATTATGTGTTTTCTCCTCTTTATGGGTATACAGCCTTAAGCACAGGAAAATGTTTACCAACATTAAAGATTTTACACATTAATATCTTCTATTCCAAATATTTTTTTTTCAGAAAACTGTATGGATAGGGCTAAGAAAACACCTTTAAGTGTTCATTTAGAAAAAAAACATATGCAACATTTATCATTTCATGAGTATGTTTTTTTTAAATGTCATAACTTTTATGAGAAAAACTGAATATAAGAGTAGTGTTTCAGAAACATTTTTATTAAGAATAGCTCTCGATATAAAAAAAAAGATTATACTTTTTATCTATTTTCAAAGTGTAACTTATTTCATGTCAAGAAAACATTGAATGGGCTTTTTATCATAACGAAACTATATGAGAAGGCTGTCTCTTAGGGCTCAATAAAATTTTTTTTGAATGCCCCATGGCTAAGCTTAAACCACAGGATCGTTTGCTCAAAGGCAAAGACAGTAGCCCATATCCATATTGTTGCCAAAAGAAATGCTTTGGAATTGACTGAGCTACACAAAGATGTCACTTGAGTAATCAAGCATGAAAAATTCTAAAGAATAAAGATTTCAAGATTTAGTAGATAACAAATCGACTAAGTAGGTTAGTGTATGCTTGGATTAGCATGAGGGAATATCAGCATGGCTGACACAATTTAGGAGGTAAGGAGACCCATCTTGTTAACCACTCATAAGCAAGAAGAGTTGTAGTGTAGTATACATACATGTATATATATATATATATATATATATATATATATATATATATATATGTGTATATATACATATATATATATATATATATATATATATATATATATATATAAATATATATATATATACTGTGTATGTATATATATATATATATATATATATATATATATATATATATATATATATATATATATATATATATATATATATATATATACATATATATATATGTATATATATATATATATATATATATATGTATATATATGTGTGTGTATAAATATATATATATATATATATATATATATATATATATATATATATATATATATATATATACGCATATATATATATATATATATATATATGTATATATATATATATATATGTATATGTATATATATATATATATATATATATATATATATATATATATATGTATATGTATATATACATATGTATATATCATCATCATCATCATCTCCTCCTATGCGTATTGACGTAAAGGCCCTCGGTTAGACCTTGCCACTCGTCTCTATCTTGAGCTTTCAATTGAATACATCTCCATTCATCATCTACTTTGCGCTTCATATTCTCTTCAGCCATTCTTGGCTTTTCTTTTGACCTCAATATCAATACTGGAACACTTAGCATGCTCTACCTTGTAATTTTCATTACTTCTTCGAAAATTTCAACTATCTATTTATGTCTTTGTCTCTCTTTTATAGTATCCCACGTATCACTCGATTTCCAAGGCTTTCTCCTATTAACCGCGTGTCCCAAGTCTTCACTACCAACTGACTGATATATGTTCTTAATATCACACCATCCTTCATTAATGGTCTGTTCTTTGTCTCTTAAAATCTCTAAAACTATATTCAATTGCAAATGTTTCTCTGTGTTTTTCTTCTAAAAGGTTAGTTGTATTAAACCTAGGTATTCTATCCATCTTTCTGTTGGGTGGCTTCAGTATCAATTTCAGTGTGGTTTATGAGGAGCTGGTGATCACTACTAATATCTGCACCTTTATAGTTTCTTACATTTTTTTCAGAGCCCTTCTTCTTCTCTCTTTATTATTAGCAATGTGATATATCTGATTTTTGCAATTGCCATATGGTGAAGTCCATGTATACTTGTAGATGTTCTTGTGTTGAAAAAGAGTACCTCCAATGACAAGGTTGTTAGCTGAACAGAAACTTAGTAAATGTACTCCATTTTCATTTTGAACTTCGTTAAGACCCTTGACACTCATCACATTCTCTATCCCTTAATTATTTCTTTCAACTTTAGCATTGAAATTGCCAATCACAATTTTCATATCTCTCTCAAGGATCTCATCTATTACCCAATGTAGTTCTTCATAGTATTCATCTTTTCTTTCTTCAGGGGAATCATTTGTTGGAGCACAGTAAACTATAATACTCATGTTGCACTGCTTTGAATTGAGCTTTGCTATTAACAATATACTATCTGCAGTTCTCCACTCGGTTAATGCCTTTTCTGCTCCTGGTGGCATATATATATATATATATATATATATATATATATATATATATATATATATATATATATATATATATATATATATATATGCCTTGGTCTAATGTTTCCATACTAATCCCTCCACTCTCCACTTGCTTCAACTTCCCAATCTGATTCATGGTTCTAACATTCCAATTACTTATTTTCAAATTTTCTTTAGTATTTATAAAATTGAAGATTCTCAGCACCCCACAACGACAGGGATTGGGGGTCACTCTTTCATCTTTTCTTTCCATGATTGACTAAATCCAAAGAGGTTTCATTGGCTAGATACATCAGAGAATAGCCAGTTCCTTGTGATGCGCAGTGTCTATCCAACTATGGCAAGTGACACTTGCTGGTCCATACTAATTCTAGTAAGATCAACTGCCAGGCATCAGTAGTAAAGGCCGAAGAGACAATTTGTCCTTCGCCTTAAACCCAGTCCATCACCTTTCTGCCAGTGACTTCATCGAAATTTAGTTGGGCAATTCCCCCATACCCAAAGCTCTCATTACTCCACCAAGCTGCTTATCCCCTTATACGAGTATAACCGTTGGCAAACATGGATTGCTAAGATACACCGCCTAGCTCGGAATAAATCTATACCTCTTCTTCAAAAGTTTAGGTGTGATTCCTGATTGCAAAATCTCTTTTAAGATTCACATTTAGTCGGTTTTTTCTTCATTTGCATAAAACAAATCCTTACTAAGCAAGTTTTTTTCAGATTTTCTGTGATTATTTTATTGTGAAGTTTTTTTCTTAATCTTTTCATTCTGCTTTGTTTTGAGTATTACTCCCCTGTCTGCTCTCCAACTGCTGACACTCTTCTTAATTTGTTGGACAAAAACTTGCAGTCGATTAATCTTATTCCTGATCTTGATATAAATCTCTCACACCGTCGGTCAGATTGGTCTTTATGCATGTTGCGTAGGATTTTTCAGAATTCTGAACTTTGCATTCAGACATTCTCAGACTTTCCTATCCTTTACATAGTAATAGATACGCAGTTAATTCTTTGAGTTTTGCACTCTCAATCATAAGGCTTTACACTACGCGGTATTTAAGAAGTTTTATTGCAGCTGTGACCAAATTATGGAATCAGCCAGTTGAATCGGTGGAACTTCAGACATTCAAACTTATAGTGAATGTTTTTATGTTGAATAGGCTGACCTAATCCTCTCTTCACAGGTCATATATGACAGATCTAATCTAAGGTTGTTACCGACCTTATATAATTTATTTGTTTAATTATTTCCTTACCTCACTGGCCAATTTTTTTCCTGTTTGAGCCCTTGGGCTTATAACATCCTGATTTTCCAACTAGATTTTTTTTTTCTTTTTTTTTTTGCAATTTTATA
>NC_090725.1:194738138-194745638 GCF_036898095.1 Palaemon carinicauda
ACATATATATATATATATATATATATATATATATATATATATATATATATATATATATATATATATATATATATATATACATATGTGTGTGTATATATATATATGTATATATGTATGTATATATATATGTGTGTGTGTGTATATATATATATATATATATATATATATATATATATATATATATATATATTTGCGTGTATGATTGCCATAAAATTACTATTCTCTTTTGCCAACCTTAAAGGTTAAACTAGAATGGTTATTTTAATATTTATATCCTCATCAACTTATGAACAGGAGTAACTTCAGTTTCATATCTCAATTTCATGACATTTCAAATTTGCATAAACGGCCATTATAGAACACTAATGATATTTTTTTTTCTTTAAGTCAAAAATTCCTCCTTATGACCTTAACAATTAGAGGTATTGCTGTATTTTTATAATACAGCCTTCATTTTTATATTTCTTTTTTAACCCTATATATTAAACTGCAAACAAATAACCACATTCCACATCATACGTAACCCTCTACCAACGCGAACGATGGGAAGAATTTTCGAAAGTATTTTCATAATGAAATTTTAGTTTAAAAGGCTTCTCCATATAATGAAATTTTTATTCGAATAAGTATTTCATCATAACCGTGGATATCTTATGTTTCCAAAGGAATATTGCTATACCATCAATATTTTACACCTTGAGAGAACGCAGTTGTTTAAGAAAATATAAATATGTTAATTAATCCGGTACCTTGGGATCTTTGATACACTGTTTCTTTATATATTTGGAGGAAAAATGACTAAATTCTTATGTAGAGTTTAGTTAAAATGCATAGTCAGGAATATCTATCTATCTACCATGGCCCTTCCTCCAATCTTGGGTATTAGCCGACTTAAAAAAAGAACAAAAGGGGACTTTTCTTATCTTTGCTCCTACCAGCCTGACGAGGGATTCAGCAGAGCTTAGTTGGTACTAGTAGGGTGCTACAGCCCACCCTCCAACGTCATCCACCACAAATGAAGCTTCATATGTTGAATTCCCTACTGCTGCTACCTCAGCGGTCACCAAGTTGACCAAAGGAAGCAGCAGGGCCTCCCGGAACTGTGTCACAATAGTTCATCATCAATTTTCATTTTTAGCACACCCTTTGGCCTCTCTTACTTTTACCCTCCTATCACCTAGAGCATTCTTTACTCCTTCTATCCACAAAAGACTTGGCCTTCTAGGAATCTTGTAGTTCTCCCATCAACTCTTTCATTTGTGACGTCAGGTGTTTGATTTCATTCAAGGCCTTTCACATCCCTTGCGTCATTCTACTGCACAGCTGCTGAAGACGAAGTTCATTTGGCACGGCATGTCTAAGGATGCTAAGGACTGGGTCCGCGCCTGTACTTCTTGCCAAACTTCCAAAGTACATCGACACACGGATTCAGGAGTGGGCACCTTTCCTCAACCTCAGCTTCGTTTCGCCCACATTCACATCAATGTTGTAGCCCCCCTTCCCTCATCATAAGGACATCGTTACCTGTTTACCATCATCGACCGCTCCCCTCGTTGACCTGAAGCCATTCCCATGGAAACTGTAACGTCCGCCTCATGTACATCTGCCTTACTTTCGGGATGGATTGCAAGATGTGGTATCCCTGAGCATATTACTTCTGACAGGGGTACCACTTTCACCTCTCAATTGTGGATATCATTAGCGAATCTCGTGGGCATCACCCTACATCAGACACCTGCCTACAACCCCGCTGGCAATGGAATGGTTGAACGTTTTCATCGCACCCTCAAAACAGCTCTGATGTCCCGCTGCAAGGACGTTTATTCAGCTTCCCTGGGTCCTCCTGGGAATAACTACCATTCCTAAAGACGCCCTGGATGTCTCGGCAGCTGAAATGGTGTTTGGTCGTCTTTACCGAATTATTTCCATCTGCAACCTCCTCCGACGATCTCCAGTGCATACGTCACATCGTGGGAAAATTTACTCCATGCCGCCAGACTTACAAGCCACCAATGTGACGGGCCAAGAGTAGATTGTGACTCAAAAGTCGAGATGAAAGCAGCTGTGTCACAACCTACTCTTGGCCTGTCACATTGGTCACTCCGGGGTTACCAATGTGATGGGACAAGAGTAGGCTTTGACTCAGTTGCTTTCATCTCGCCTTTTGAGTCACAACCTACTCCTGGCCCGTCACACATTCATTACCTTCTTTAGCAAACAGCTATATTCCATTCTTTGTTCATGGCTAAACCACCTCAACACATTCATGTCCACCCTACCTGCTAAATCCTTTGGTATACCCGTTCTCACCCTCACTTCTTCGTTCCTATCCCTATCTAATCAAGATACATCAGTCATACCCCCTTAGCCAGGCACTTCAAATCGAACACAATCAATTTCTGTCTTTCCGACGCTTTCATTATCCACAGCTCTGATCCATACATCATAGCTGGCACAATCACTTGCTTAATCAAAACTCTCTATACCTTCATTCTTAACCCTCTATTCTTTAAAACTCCTATCCCTGCCCCTAACACTTTACATCCTTAAACTGATCTTCTTCCTCAAGTAACTCTCCTTTCAACATGACATTCAACCTAGCACCACCTTCCCTTCTCCTGCATCTCATAACCTTACTCTTTCCCACATTAACCCTTAACTTCAATCTCTCACAGACCCTCCCAAACGCTGTCACTAATTGACCCAGTGTCTCTTCTGATTCTGCTATTAATACCGTATAATCCGCAAACAACAACTGATTCCCCTCCCACTCATGATCACTTGCAATTATCAGTTTCAATCGTCGACCAAGAACTTGAGCATTCACCTCTCGCACAACTCCCTCAGCAAACAAATTGAGCAACCATTTTGACATCACACATCCCTGTATCAGTTCCACTCTCACTGGAAACCACTCAGTCACTTCATTTCCTTCCTTAACACACACTTTACTGCCTATGTATAAACTCTTCACTGCTTGCAAAAACCTTCCACTAATTTCATATAACCTCTTCCCATTCCACATCGCTTCCCTATCAACTCTATCATAGGTTTTCTCCAGGTCCATGGATGCATTATGCACCTCCCTTATCTTTTGATAAAAATTTCTCACATATCTGCCTAACTATAAAAATCTGATCCATACAGCCCCTACTTCTTCTAAAACCCCTTTGTACTTCTAAGATTACATCCTCTGTTTTATCCTTAATCCTATTAATTATCACACTGCCATAGACATTTTCAACCGAGCTCAGCAAACTAATAACTCTTGAATTACAGCACTTATGCACATTTCCCTTAACCTTGTATAGTGGAACATTACACGTGCACACCTAATGCACTGCTACTATTGACAACATAAAATATATATCAAACAATCTTACCAACCATCCAAGTACAGTCGCACTCCTTCCTTTAACATCTCAGTCGTCACACCATCCATACCAGGTGCTTTTCCTGCTTTTGTTTCATCTAGCAATTTCTTCACTTCCTCTCTCTCTCTCTCTCTCTCTCTCTCTCTCTCTCTCTCTCTCTCTCTCTCTCTCTCTCTCTCTCTCTCTCACATCACGGGCACCTCAACACAACACCTGCAGCAGCAATTATATATGTCCCCCTACTATCCTCAACATTCAGCAACCTTTTAAAATATTCAGTCACCCTTTTCCTTGCCTCCTCTCTTTTCCACAGCTTTCCATTTTAATTTTTCACGGTCTCTTCAATTCTCGATCCACCCTTCCTTACTCTCTTCACTTTTCCTTAACTTTTTGTTTTCTTCATACAAACGACCCAATCCCTGACACCACCTTCCGTCAGCCGCTCTCTTTTGCTCAGCTACTTTTTGCTTTACTTCCCCATTTTTCTCTCATCATTCATTTTTCTCTTCACTTTTTAATTTCACCATTCAATACCCTTCTTCAAGCTGCCTCCAACAATCCTCTAACCACACTCATCATTTGCAATCCCAACAAAACTTGTTTTTTTTACTAACTTCCACGCTCCTCTAGATCACTAGTTTCTCTCACCTTCACCGTGTTATATGCCACTTCCAACCTTTCTTGATATTCAATTTTAGCTCTTGTAATTTCAACTCTTCAACTTTCACTACCTCTCTTTTACACCCCCTTTCTCTATTCCCCCGCTCTTTTGCTACAACTAATTTTTCTTCAACCAAAAAATTATCAGGCCTACCGTTGATTATGCCCCTAAACACGTGCGCATATTTTAATCCTCCAAACAGCTTTCTTGATATCATACACAATACATTAATACCTTTCTATCACTCTTCCCTTTACCACTCCTATCCATGAATACTTTTTTATCTTTATTTTGATAGAGAAAAAAAAATACAGCTTATCACCAGCTCTTGTTTAACACATATGTCTATCAGTCTCTCACCACTCTCATTTTTCACCTGGTACGTCGAACATCCCAATGCCCCCATCTACCTCTCCATTATTTGAAATTATATTATTTACAGATTTTCTTCACCCTTTCATTTGACAACACCATCTATCTAGCGTCACAAGGTTAATTTTCTGAGGCTTTATTTTACATAATGGTATGAAATTTATATGCCATGGAAAAATCATTTAATATTAATTTATAAACAAGGTTTTTATATCAACAAACAGTTAATTTAAAGCTGATCTAACATTAAAATTTTCCAGTTTTAGCGATACGTTAAGTTTAGTGTCATCTATCTTTGATAAAACCCGAATTTGATTTCATGTTATATTTTCATACATATTACAAGATTGATACGCGTTTGGTTATGAGAATCATTTCGCTGGATTATTAATTTTAAATTAACCACATTTGTGATAGTAAATTCTTAGGGATGCTAATGTTCCTTTTAAATTCAAATGAAATATTTTTTTTTTTTTGGGGGGGGGTTCTATATAAAAATATCTAGAGTCACGACATTCCACTAGAAAAATCTGTATAGGCAGAAGAAAGAAGGAAAACAAATTCCACCCTAGAAATTCTAGTATTTTTGTCTGTAGGAGATATTTTTCCCACTTAAGGATACGTTACAAGATTTCTAATCATATCTTTTTGTAATATGTGCCTAAGAAACATTTCTTTCAGTTATGATCCAATGTATTTAGTACCATGCGATTAGCATATTAATTACTTTTATTTTACTGATAACTAAATTCTATTTACCTTTCTATTGCCGTACAAATGAATTTAGTAGTCATATAATTGAACCATGAATAACAATTCTACTTATTTTCAAAACGTAATAAAAAAATATAGTGATTAAGGGATCTTATAGGGTATTCGAAACAAAACTATATGTAATATTAACAAAATTATCATTACAATAGTTTGTATAGAAAAATAGGAATTACATTTTAGTTATATTATTTCATAATTACGTCTTCCAACAATATGTAAGGCAATCCTTAATATACATTCATCGAAACCTTGTAATGTCTAATATCTGCATTTGGGTAGTTCGCTGTAGTCTAGTTACAACTAGGTAATATTCTTTTAGATTTATGTGAAAAGAAGAGCAGTCTACGAAACTTAGAGAAATAATGGTATCTTTAGCAACTAGTTGAATTGCAGTAAATATTGCCGCAAAAAAAACTATATCCATGCATAGATTTCAATGTAAATATATTATCTAAGAACATTTTGTTTGGTGTACCTTACCATAGTACTGACCTGAGCAGTGTTTCTTCTCCTCTGACTACGTTTTTACTTTATCATTTTTTTTATCATATTGTTTTCAAGATTAAAGATAATAGGGGATATAATTTGATTACTAGTCACTACCTAATCAAATTGTAACTTAAGCTGAGAAGTAAGGAGCTAATTATTGCAGTTAATCATAATTTATCATACAACAATTTGGATATATTTTGCAATATATTTTTATCATTATTCTAGGAGCAACTTTCCCTTTACTAAAAAAGGCAGCAATAGTGTTTTAGTTTGGCAAAATCATAAACTAATTCCTCTAGATCAAGGGTGTTCAACACTTTCTGAAACATACTCCTCTACGAATCTGGTGAAATTTGCTGGCTCCATGACTAAAAAAAAGGCAGTATGACCATATGATACGAATTTGCATGAAATGAATGTACTTCGTTCGATTAAAAATTGATTGCCAGGTACCATTTATGACACAAAATATGAATAAAGTTAACAATATTAGAAGAAATATAATATTTTTCTTTTATGATAAAAGCAATTGTCACTTCATACTGAAATTTGATCATATATTATTGGAAGTTAAACATGAAAAGTTATTATATATCATAATGTGCATATAAAGTCTACAAATCTGTGGAAGCAGCAGCAATCCACTTTCGAGAGTTGCGAATAAATTCATGGGTTTTCATCAGGATTGTTACGTTTCCTTTTGATAGAGATTTCAAACAGTACCAAAATCATTTCTACACTCTCACTTTTTGTTTTTAATTTTTTTATGGTTACATACTCGCTGATTAATAAAAATTACCAAACTAAAACGAGAGCTTTAAGAAATGGTGGTGCAATTTTAAGTCCTATATAGTTAAATTCCTATCCATGCGAGACACAGTCCTCGTGATTTTTGTATAGAATTCGTAATTCCTATCAATATTTCCTAACCACAAATATACTAGATCACTAAACCTTATTGCTTATTCAGAAAATATTTTTTCCCCCAGTGCGGGGACAATCCAGTCCAACTTGCTGCCGGTCTCAAGCCCGGATAAATGGGGAGAGCTGTTGCCCGGTCTAGCTTACAGAGTATGGAAAGTGTGGTAAAAATTGAATAATGAATCTCAAGTCAACAATGGAATAAAATAGGACTAGGGCGTATCCCACAAACACTCTACAGTATCCCTGACAGCAGTGAGAAATATGTAAAGGGTACTATAGAAGTCACGACTGCAGCTAAAGAAGTAAGTAAAGAGTTATGATTAGAAAAGGAAAGGAAAGGTAAGATTGGGGATTGGAATGTTACCAGCCTTACAAGAAAAGGAAGAGAGCTGGTTAATGCTATACACAGAAGAAAAATGACGATTCTACGTATACAGGACACTAAATGGAAATAAAAAAAATGTAAGAATGCATAGTGAATTATATAAATTTCACTACACAGAGCAATATATAGGGAGAAATCGGATAGGAATAATTCTCCACCCAGATTTGTAGGAGAATGTCTTAGGGGTTCAGCATATCAGTACCAGGCACATAGGTTTAAGGTTGGTGAAAGAAAAGAGAGTGTGGAATATTATCTCGGCATATGCCCTTCAACAATGTTTTAATGAAAAAGATGAGGAGGAATTCAGAGGGAAATTAGTAGAATATATAAAAAGGGTTCCAAGAAAAGAACTGTTCATGTTATCTGTGGACATGAATGCCCAATTAGATAAGAGTTCTAATTGCTTTAAAGGGATACATGGAGAGAGAGGTTTTAGAAGAAGAAACAAGGCAAGTGAAAGATTGTTAAAAGTAGCATCAACTATGAATCTGCCAGTCTTAGATACACAGTTTGAGATG
>NC_090725.1:194750638-194775638 GCF_036898095.1 Palaemon carinicauda
TTGGGAAGGTCTTCAGGGTTCATTGGCACCTGATAATACCCCTTCAGTAGGTCGAGCGTGGAGAAAACCTTCGCTTTGTGCAGGTAGAAGGTCACGTCGGCGATGTTTGGGAGGGGGTAGTGATCCGGTTCTGTTTGCATGTTCAGGCGCCTGTAATCCCCACACGGACGAAGGGAGCTGTCTTTCTTCAGGACGATGTTTAAGGGTGACTACCATAGGCTGGAGGCCTTTTGACAAAGGCTCATTGCTTCCATTTTGGCGAACGATTGTTTGGCGGCTGCCAATCGATCCGGTGCCAGATGTCTGAATTTGGCGGAAACTGGGGGTCCCGTAATCTTGATATGGTGATAAATACCGTGTTTGACAGGAGCCATGGCGTTTGGCAAAGATTTGCAAGGAAAACCTCCGGGTACGACGTGAGGAGGTGGGCGTAGGCATCTGTGGGTGCGCTGATGTGGAGAGCGAGGTTGGAGGGGGCGGGTTAAAGAGGTGTCGATAAGACAAGTCTGCGTTGACCAATCGTCGGTGGACGATAATGACTATAAGGTGGAAATGAGACAGGACATCTGCACCGAGGATTGGCAATGTGACGTCAGCAACGAGAAACTTCCAATTAAATTTGCCATTTCCAAATAATAATGGGAGGTTCTCGTAACTGTAGGTGGGTATCGCAGATCCGTTGGCAGCTACCAGGCGGATGTCGGCAGACTTAAACAGACTATGTCGTGTCCTGAAGAGTTCCCTTGGCAAAAGAGAACGACAAGCACCTGTGTCTAACAAAAATCACACCCCTATTTTTGCATCATGAAAAAAGAAAAGATTAGAAACACGGGAGGCCACCGCCACGAGTGATGACCCACTTACACGTTTTTTGGCCACTGACAATTCTTGGAAGGTTTCTTCGCGTCAGCCTCGAATCTGGAGTGGTAGTAGCAAAACTGCGGCTGATGGGCAGCAGTAAGTGGCTGTAGAAGTCGTTGGTTTGGGTGCGAGCGAGTGGTGGGTGATGGGTGGCTTTGTCGTCGCTCTGGCACGTCACGGGGTAGGCGTGTGTATTCGACGGCATTCATGTCAGCTTCGGTTGATGTTAAATAGGTGTCCTTTTCGTCAGGAGTGGAGGCGTTGATGGAGGTCTTGAAGGTTGTGAAGTGGCTGTCCATAAGGGTGTCGGCTTTGGTCATGAAGTCCTTTATGGGTAAACTATCAACATCGGGTATGGCAGCGCGTACAGGTTCGGGTAATTGGTATACCCAAAGGGCATGGAGTAAGTTCACCTCATGAGGAGAGCCGTCTGTGGCAGGTTGTAGACGAGCGATACTGGTCCTTTCCCTGAGGGTGAGCGAAGCTGTTTGGTCCCCCCATGGTTGTTGAGAGAGCTGAAAAAGCTTTGCTATATGCTATTGGGGTGTCTCCAGTCGGAGACTTTCGGGAAGTTGTCCTCAGGTATCGCCGCGAGAACATAATCTGCTTTGGTGGTTGAGCGAGTCACGCCCTTGATGCGGAACTGGACTTCTGCATGCTGAATCCAAGCAAACCCCTCTCCGCTGGTGAGCGACGAAAGTTTGAATAGGGCGGCACCATCTTCCGTGGAGTCTGCCATAGTAACAGTAAGGTTTAGGAGGAGGCGGGAGGAGCTAGTCGAGTTCCGGGGTCATCAATGGGATGGGCTAAGAGTGGGTTGTGACTCAAAGGCGAGATGAAAGCAACTGAGTACTGTAATATAGACACATTGAGTATATATACATACTAGGTCCCGGAAAGAAGGTCACAAAATACAACATGGTATTTCTTGTCTAACGGCAACCGGTTCTGTTAACAGTTAACAATGAGAAATAGGCAGACAGGTTAATACAAGTTGCTGTCAGTGCGAGGGGAGAGCGAAGATACAAAGGATAATGTATACAAAAAAGAGAAATGTCATTACTATGTACGATCGTGTGACCCAAGGGTAGTACAGTATATATATATATATATATATATATATATATATATATATATATATATATATATATATATATATATAATTCTATTGCAGTATTATTTTCTTTCATTGTGAAGTCAATATGAAAAGATGTCTTTTTTCCTAGGATCCCCCCTTCATGTTTATATTTCTTCTCTCATATAACACCAAAGATTTTTTCTTAATCCAGTCTTATTTTATTTAATAAGTTTAGGATCCTGGTTTGTAAAGTGACAGTCTAGGGCTAATGGCAATAACCACATATTAGTCTATTTTTCTTTAGCAGTCGACTCTAATCTTGCTATCTACCCGTAAATTTTCTTTATATGAATGTAATTCTAGTCTTTAGTGATATCAACAGATGTCTTATCCAGGATTTGTTAATAATTTCTGCCCAGATTGTTTAAAGGAGTTTTTTTTTTTTTTTTTTTTTTTTTTCCGGGCGTTCATGAACAACATTTTATATTCGTGTCTTAGAGGGACAGTATTTAGGTTTAGTTAATCTTTACAATTGATGCAATCTCAATACTGTTCCTCTCGTGGGAAATTATATTCAGATGACAACTGACTAAATTGAAAGTTCCAAATGTAAAAGAAACCTGACTTTTATTTTAATGGTAAATCCGGACAACACTAGGTTAATTGTTCATAACGGGATGAGAATGATCATGATATTCAAGCCATTAATGAAAGTAGTTTTGATAATGATGATCTTCAGTAACACTGCTGTCATCTTTAGCTTTTGTACAATTTCAGTCTTTAGGCTAAGGCAGAAGTATAGCTTAACTTGCTCAATTTTGATCAATAGCCTCAAACTTTGCCTAACGATTCAGCAGCATCCCTTAGTAAGAGTTCATATTCTGTATTCACTTCAGTTCCATTTACTACTCGAACCCTCACTTTGCCGAAATCTAGTTCACTCCACTACACCACTAGATCTTGAGCCACAAGACCGAGCTGGTACACTAAATCCTAATCTAGCTCCTGCTGATGTAAGCGCTCATAGATAATCTCTTATTTCATATATGAATGACATGGCATATCGTATGACCTTCGGACAAAGTGAATGGCTGCATCATGTTTTGGATAACTAAAACGTTTGGGTTGATAAATCCCTGTAGCACGATATCATGGTCAACTTATATATACTGTAGATTTTATATTGACAAAATATTATACAATTCCTGTAGAAAAAAATATTTAGAATAGTTTTTTAAACCTTCAGAGACCAGATTTGGAGTCAAATTTTAAATGGAAGTGAGAGTTTCATGTGGGCTCGACCATTAACACGTTGATCTCTATCGAGTTGGTAGACTTGATCCTTATATCCCTCCACTCACAAAAGGAGGTTCTTGTGACTAACCACTTTGAGCTATATCATTAAAATAGAATTATCGTTGAATTCCTCTTGGTAATTTTGATAACTTGCAAAGCTTTAGAAGAACCACTGAATCATGTTCAGGTATTAGTGAAGTCACTAGTGTAATTTCGTTGGATTCGTGGGGGGATTTTGTAAACTATACATTTTTGGAATGCTTACAATTCAAGGAATCCCATAAACAATGTTACCAAAATTAATTAGGTCACCTTGGCGGCCATCTTGGATATTGAAAATGGCCGACTTCTAAAATGCAATTTCCACTTGTGAGACTACAGCAAAGCTAATTTTGGCTATTTTTTTTCTTTAATTTGCTTTGTCATAATGTAAATGTCTTTAGAAAGGATTGAAAACATGAAGTAACAGAAATTACCATTTTTAGGCATTTAATAAAAGTGTTAAACTACTTGTTCAATATTGGCATTATTTTCCATAGCCTACATACAATGTTAAACAAGAAACACATCAGCACCATGCATTCAACAATTGCAATTTATACACTCATATAATACACGCAACAATTGCAATTTCAAGTAGCAGCAGAAGTATGCAAGTTAATACATTTAAGCATTGGGTAATCAATAAAAGAATGAGAGAAACAGTAGCTAAAACTGTTACAATTAATCTGTATTATTGTCTTTAGGCAATATTATATATCATGGTCTCTCAATCATCGCCTGTATTATCATCATCGTCACTCTCAGAGTCAATGAGATTTGATGAAACAGCCCTTGAATCTTGGTCATTTTTTAAGTCACTTGTGCACTGACACATTTCAGTGCAAGGAAGGTTCACTGCGGCACAAGGGCACCTTTTAGTTGAGCAGTTTTTCTCGCAAAGACATCTTACCATTTCTAGAATGGCTTCTGGTGCTGGCAGAAGTTCTGTTGTAAGCAGTTGCAGTTGTCCATCCTTGGTCCTGCAATATCCATTACCCAAAGGCTCTGGTAGGCTCTGTTGGGCAACAGAAGCTTGACCCCACACTCTGGCTTGTATCTTTGCTCGTAGTATATGTTGTTTAAGTGCACCAATGGTAGGTGGCAGCTTTTCACTGTCTGCCATACTTTTACAGAAAAGGTAGCACCGAAGATCTAGGATGTTCGTGATGTCCGACTTCTTCGGCTTGTAAGCATGACAGACAAATTTCTCCAGTATAGATATCTTTTCCTCTGTGACTTCATCTGGTTCAGAGAGCTGTTGCAGAGCTTTCCAGATCTCCTCTGGTGCCTCAAGGAAAATGTTCAGCCATGTCACTTTACCGATTCCAGAAAACCGGCTCGTGTTGTCAGTACCAAAATGCATGGAACGCTGAGAGAGCTTTAGCAACGGATGCACCCAAAAATGTCCACATGAAACCAATCTGAAGTACTCCAGATTTCATGGTAATTGATGTGCTTGTTCTATCAGAAGGACAAGCACATCTGTGTCAGGTGAAAAAACCATGAGTTCCGTGTTGGGTGAGATGCAGCGTGACGCAAAGACTGCTTGATGAATGAGCAGTGTGTCTGCTTCTTCATGATTGTTGTCTTCACACTCCATCCTTATGTTGGCTTTGGTCCTTTCTATAAAGAAATACAAACACAACACACTGTAAGGGTTTTGTTGAAAATAGTTAAATATATTAGATATTGTATGTTAAAAGTAACAAGCTTTATTGTAAGTTCATTTACCTGCTGGGGACACAATGACCACCTTCGGGTCACTCTCAGTATATTCGATGATCTTGTCAGCTAGGTACTACATAAGGTGTTTCTTCATCTTGCCATGTGGAAGGAACTTGTTCATTGTAATGTTCTTGATATTTTTTTCATCTTTGATGTGGTAATCAATTGGAAGCTGACCCAGGTTTCTTCTTTCTCTGGTTCATTGTTTCAGAGACTCAGACTTGTAGGTGTCAAATACTATGATTATTTCGTCGAAGTCACATGCAAGACCCATCACTCTGTCGTAGCACCACCTACTAAGATCTCCTACGGTCTCCATAGTTGGTGGTTTCTTCGTAAGGTTATGGAGACTCACCATGCCATCCACAAGAGCAATCCTGTGATGGTGCTTTTGGCTAGTGCCTGACTCCTGTTCTGCTTCTGCTGATTCTAGGTTCTCTGTTTCGGCATTCTCCTCACCATACGGTGTATTAGCTTTGATTTGTCTGTGCATGGAAGAATTTCTCCATCGCTGGCTAAAAGTGCTCTTGGCACCTGAGTGAACTCAAAGGTACCGATTGCTTTCTTTTGATCAATGTCTCGTGATCTTGACAGGACAAGCAGGCATCTGTACAGTCTTCAGTTTCTTTGAGCTCTATACTTGTCCTTTGAAGTTTGATGATTGACTTTTTGTTATTTAAGGTGAAGGTTTTTAACTTCTCTTTCTTCATAGTGGCCCACAGATGGACATCACCATTTATTCTATCTGCAATGAAGTCCTCGTACAGCTTCTGCCCAATTGAGTCTGCATGTAGGATGTCGTGAACATGTTCCTGTGGTACGTATCCAGCAGTAATTATATGTTATAATTGATCGCCTTCACCTCTGACTGGGTTCCCATGACTCAGTATTGTAGCCTTGATGCTATCAACAGCGACGTGGTCCCTTTGTATGCTGCTTTGTGTCACCCCAGGATGTTCAGTTCTGGTGGTGTCTGTTGTGTTGAACTGGTCTTTGAACTCGATTGAGAGGCAAAACAGTTCTGCAGCAGCCATGAAGAATCTCTGCCTTGCATTAGCATTGTTTGATATTCCAGTCAACCCAGAGTGAACTTTCATTTGTCTGTTGATGTGTTCACAGGCATGGTCAGCACCTACAGAAACAAATGAAATTGCACTCCTGTTGACAGACACATTGCCACTGGCAAGTTCCGACCAGGTGTTTTGGTGGTTTGTCTTGAGATCTTTCATGTCCGCAGTATAGCGTGGCCAAAGTCTCTTATACTTGATACGGTCGAAGGCAAAGAATAACTTGCTCAGTGACTCTGCAGCTTCCAGGTGCAACTCCCAATCAGTATTTTGAGAAGCCATAATGAAGTGAAGGATGGCCTCTACTCTGCAGAGGTAGTTGGTAGTTAGCATTTTTGCACTTGCTTTTCTTCCATGTCTCGAATGCTTGTTCAAAGGATTCTTTGGCCATGATATCCAGCAGTGAACTATTTGTTTGTTTGACAGATTCTTCTTTGACTGACCTGTCCTTCTGGCAACATGCTGGTGTGACCTGTTCTGTTGCCTGGTCAAACGTAGCCTTGAGCTGTGGGTTTCCGTTGAAGAATTCCTCAAGGATTAATTCATAGAAGGCAATGTCAGGCAGCGTTTGTAGTGTAAGTAACTCAAATCTGCCTTGTTGTTGCAGTACCATATAGGCTAGCCTCGATCCAAGCATCATCAATCCTTGAATTTTCAATTGAAGATCCCAAAGCTCTCAAAGCAGCCATGACAGCATGGAGCTCTCCTAGTCTTGGTACTGTTGACTTCTTCAGATCTAGTCGAGCATCCAAAAGTTGTATCACTTTTTCATAGAGTGCCATGTCAAAGGTGATGACAGTCGGGTGATCATCTCCTATTGTAAATTTCCTGATTGCATTTGCTTGTTTCAGCACAGTGAGGAGTGTTGACCATTCATGGGCCACTTCAGGTATGAGGGGCAGAGCTCCAATTTGCGTTAGTGGCAGGCTGTTTGAAGTCAGAAAATTGTATCTGGCCTAAAAGAAATTTTACAAGGTCCTTGTGCTAACCTTGATAATATACAGGCAATCGTCCAGGACATCTGCTTCCTTTGCTGTACAGTGTTGATTCCTTCCTGATTTACCACAAACTCTTTCTCTCTCTTGTTTTGCACTGGCTTGTGCTTTTCACAGTGTTCAATTTGTACAATGTATGGCTGAACTATTTGACTACTAGTACACTTGATACTGAGTGATGGAGCAACTGCCTCTCCAAGTGCATCACGTTTTTGATAGACTGCCACTATGGTACCATGTGTAGTACACTTGCCATCAGGGGGGCTCTCAGAGAAGCCAGTGTTGTCTGCTGCTAAGAACACAAACGAACCTTTTCTGAGGAAGGGAGGTACATAGAGACCCCCCAAAATTCTTGGTGTTTTCCATGACAGCATTGGTCAGGGGAGTCTCCAGTTGTAGTGTGCGTCCATGAGACACACACAATCCTTGCCTCCTTGCCTGTTGAGCAGCTCCAACAACTTCTTACTCCTGGTGTCGCTGTAGAGTGGAAGCGCTAATCCGACCACTTGAGGATTCTCTTTTGTTCAGTGCTGCCTAAAGGTGCCTGACTCTGAAGGCTTGTACTGGACCTCCTGTCTGTCTTCAACTCAAGCATCATGTTTTGGCTCATTGTTAGTGCTAACCGGTCTGTGATTCCTGTTCTTGCTTCAGTTGCTAGGTATTCCACAGGCCCAGTCAAAACCCATCTCATCAGGCTGTACAATTCAGCTGGGACACATGTTATATCACTTGATACCGGGATGTCATCATTATCTAAGACCCTGTCCTTGTTGAAGTAGACAATGATACTCTGGCGAGTGATCTGGGCTGCCTTGAAGATGGTTTTCATATTGTCCATGTTGCCAGCATCTATTATCATTAAATGAACATTGTCTTCTTGACAGGCTGTTCGGTTGTATAGCACTGCTAATTTCCTACAATTTTTTTTGCAGTACTGATGTCACAGCTGGGGGCTCAGTCAGAATATATTCTTTTAACCATTTGCGACTGAAGGTGGGGCAATGCTGTGACATGACAACCCCAACCATGTTTTTGTAGGCTGTCTCTACGTCTCCCATTGAGATTACAGCCTTTTGTTGCGTCTTCACTTCAACCAAGTTTGTTATTTCGACCATGCTTGCTGCTTGAAGTGGGTGGATGTATGAACCACTTTGGTTTGACACTTCTCTTAAGGAATGAAACACGTTGCTTCTCCAGCTTCCTTTGTGGTATTGAACATCAATTGCATGTGCATTTGTAGGAGAGATAGAAGTATTCGGTCTTGTTAACAGGGCTGGATTCTCAGACTTTTCCACATTTAACCTTAGTTGTCTCCCTGCCTCTGACGTACAAATCCTAAAGATCTGCTCTCCTATGTCTTCTTGGCAGAAAAAGCACAAATCCTTCTCCAGGGGAGCTGTTTGGATTTTGTGAACCTGGCTGGTCACTCAGATGGCTGTTCAATCTCTACACTCTTTTTTTTTCTCCCACACTGCTTGGTGGCTGAAGTTGCACTCACAGTTTGTTCATTGTGTTCCCTGGCCCTCTCGATCCGAATCCTGTTTGTTGCCTCCTGATAACAGCTTCGGTGCCATATTGCACCCTGCTCACCCAATGTATCTCTGGTAACATCTTTGAGTCTTCGTTGTATTTCCAAACACTCTCCATCATTGCAAGTGGTTCTTTCTCTGACTGCATTCACGAATGACACATAAGAACCTAGTCATAGTTTTAGTACCAAAGGACCTTTTTTTTTGTCCCTATGTTGACAAAGAATACACAGTCTCCAGTTTCCTTTACTTCTTCACATGGCTTGCTCAGAAGAGGCAAAGTGCTCAGTGCAACTCAAGTTATACCTGTAAAGAAAAAGAAAATCAAACGTGTATATTTTGGTCATATTTCATTATAATCAGTACAGTTAAAACAAAATCAACAAGTAAATAAGAGAAAAATAAGATTTTGTGGTCGCCATATTGGAAATCAAAAATGGTTGCCAAAATGACCTCGAAAATTCTGGAAACACTGATTTTTGCATTCTTTGTAATGTTAGCTTTTTAAAATGTATAGTTTATAAAAACCCCCAAAATCCAGCGAACTTATATTTCTGAACATATCAAACCTCACTATATCCGTAACCAAGTCAGAGTAGGCTAGAAAACTAGCATTTTTCATGTTTTTCCTAATGGTGTTAAATTAGGTGCTAATATCTCTACTGATGAAACTAGTCCTTAGCCTAGTATGTGCATAGGGACTCTTATTAGAAATGAATAACAGGATGCGCAAAAAGACATCATCTCAGGTGAAGCATCTAATCCTTATGGAAACTTATTTCTAAAGGGTAGCCAAATAAGTTACTTTAGGTAGGTCCGGGTACTATATTGTCTCTTTCTTAGGGTATGCTAAAATTAGAGAAAACGTGGAGAATAGGCAATCTCCATATTCGCTCTATTTTTGTTATCAGAGGCGCTTCCTTATTAGCCATATTGAAAATTTTTCTCTTGAGCGTTAATCCTTTTCTTTCCCAAAGCGATCTGTGGTCTTAAATCAGTCAAACATTTGTTTTGACAGTGAAAATAATAAAGTTGGAATGATACACAAGTGATTAGTTTGCTTAATCTTATGATTGAATAGTGGACTCTTCCACGCAGACTTTGTATAAAAAAAGATCATATTTGGATACAGGTTTGCCTAGCTAATTTGGTTAGGTTTATTGATAAATAATCAACAAGGCAATTACAGAATATTATAAGAAATTAATGATATTTGCACCAGCTTACCAAAATGAATTCTGTTAAGTCTTTGTAACATATTTAGCCTACAATGAAAAGAAAAATTGGATTCAATTAAAGGCATTTTTTATATTCATAGAGTAATGATGTAGTTTTTTATCTCTGTTTTATTTCCCTTCCTCACTGTTATTTTTTTCTGTTGGAGTCCTTGTGCTTATAGCATCTTGGTCAAGGATTGGCTAGTAACAACAATAATAATAATAATAATAATAATAATAATAATAATAATAATGATATTAATAAAAAATGATGATGATAATAAAAATAATAATAATAATAATAATAATAATAATAATAATAATAATGATAATAATAATAATAATAAGAGGAACAACAACAAAAACAACAACAACAACAATAATAATAATAATAATAATAATAATAATAATAATATCCATCAAGTGTGGTTAGAGATTTGTGATTTGTGGGGATGACCAACGAGGACATGGTTTCAACATCTCTAAATAAATATAGTTTTTTTTTTCTTTTTTTTTTTCTTACTTTTAACTGTTTCCAGATCTATTAGTATGGAAAGGGGGATACGCAGGTAAAAGATTGGTCTAATCTTAAATTGCACATCTTTCCACGGATATACATGATTCGGGTAATCATAAACAGTGCAGGGGTTCCACAAAAACCAGGATCACCCTCCTTGCTCCTATTTGGCCTGAAATAGGTTTAGCCTTTTCTTTTTTGCTGGTCAAGATCTGAAAATGAAAACGTTCAGTTGGCGAAGTATATTAGAGTTTTACAATATAATATCAATCAAAATTGAAACACGAGACTCAATCCAGACAAAATTTCTGTTCGAATAATGAAGAAACATATCTAACTACCGAATCGATGAGACAATCAGCATCAGTTATCCCAGATATATATGTTTTTATTTTATTTTATTTTTTTTTGTAAGGATCCTAGACCTATCTTTGTTCATGGATGGTGCACAGGAAAGATGAGGTGCAACTCTAGTTCTTATCCATCTGGCAGGAAAATTGATGACGCGAAAATCAGCTCTTCATATCAATTGCTTTAAACTTCTAGCAATATTCAGGATCCTTCGAAAATCGGAAACAATATTGAAAGGGAGGTAAACGACAGTGTTTTCGGACAATGCCACATCAAGAGCTTATATTTGGAAACAAAGGGAATGTTGGCAGATTTTAGAAAATAAATCCTCTCCCAATATTTATCCCGTAAAAATCAAACATCTTTATAGTTCAATTTGTTAAAAAAAAAAAAAAAAGATCCATCGGGATGAATGGCCTTTGCATCCAAAAAAAAAAAAAAAAAAAAAAAAAACAATAAAAAAGATCCATCTGGATGAATGGACTTTGCATCCAGCAGTATATCTACTGTATACTCTAGAAATTTTGAATTGGTAATGGCAACTAAGGTAATGTTTGCAACACATCTAAATAAAAGGTCAGGGGTTTTCACCAGTTTCCGGTGAATATTCAGTTACAGTACGAGTCAAATCTGGATCAATATGCCTTTTAATCGCTGAACATGATTCGACAGATGATAATCAAATATTTGGTCTCTATAAACAGTAAGATGGGGGCTCTATTTTTGTTCGAGCAGATGAGGGTTTAAAATCGTCCTCTGTCCAAAAATGAGATTTACTTTTCTATCACAAGTTTGGTTATGGAAGCACACGAGGAGTTGGATCTAAGATAACTTAGATGTTAGTGTTCAAGATTCTAGAAGTGTAACTGAATCTCTTTTAGGTTTTACAGGATTTTTTTTTTGCAAAAGATTTGTAGCAGCAGCTCCATAGACTACCTAGGAGGTATTTGCTAACATTTATCTTAAGGAAATATGTGTTGCTTATCAAGATAGCTGGGCGTTAGGTGCTGTAGTACCTGATGGTGATGAATATAATCTCTTTTGGGTTTTGTAGAATTCTTCTTTGGAAAGGATTGTAGCAGCAACTCCATAGCATACCAAGGAGGTATTAGCTAACATTTATCTTAAATATGTATTGATTATCAAGATTGTTGGGGGTTAGGTGTTTTAGTACCTGCTGGGGATAAATTAAATCATCATCATCATCTCCTACGCCTATTGACGCAAAGGGCCTCGGTTAGATTCCGTCAGTCGTATCTATCTTGAGCTTTTAATTCAATACTTCTCCATTCATCATATTCTACTTTGCTCTTCATAGTTCTCAGCCAATTAGGCCTGGACCTTCCAACTCTCCAAGTGCCTCGTGGAGCACAGGTGAACGTTTGGTGAACTAATATCTCTTGGGGGTGCGAAGAGCATGCCCAAACCATCTCCACCTACCCCTCATCATGATCTCATCCAATTATGGCACTCTTGTAATCTTTCTTATAGTTTCATTTCTATTCCTGTCCTGCCATTTAACTACTGATATCCTTTTGAGGGCTTTGTTTTCAAATCTACTATATCTATTGGAGATTGTTTCATATTCATACCATGACTCATATCCGTAGAGTAACACCAATCTCACTAAACTGATATATGGTCTGATTTTTATAATTTCGTGTAATTTCAGGCGATATGATTTCCAGATTTTACTTAACCTAGCCATTGTCTGATTTTTTTTTTTTCATTCTTTCATTAAACTCTAATTCTAAAGACCCTGTATTGGAGATCAAAGTTTCTAAATACTTGAATGATTGTACCTCATTAGTCCTTCCTCCTTCCAATGATATTTCATCTTCCATTGCATACTCCGTTCTCATCATCTGTCTTTTTTTCTATTTATGTTTAGCCTAACCTCCTGTGATATTTCATGTATTCTGGTAAGCAAGCATTGCAAATCTTGTGGTGCTCTGCCAACAAGGACATCATCATCAGCATAATTTAGGTCTGTTAAATTCCTAACACCTCCAGTCCAAGCCTTCTCCACCATCTCCAACTGTTCTACTCATTACAAAATCCATGAGGATGATAAACAACATAGGTGACAACACATTCTCTTGGAGTACTTTGCTGTTCACTAGAAATTCATTTGATAAGACTCCATTAACATTAACTTTGAACTTGCTGTGCTCATGAACAGACTTAATCCAATTTACATATTCAAGAGGAATTCCATAATAACGCAGGACTCACCACAAAATTGGTCGGTGCACACTATCAAAGGCTTTTAATAGTCCACAAAAGCCATCTAAAGTGGATTTCTATATTCTATGCATTGCTGTACAACATGTATGAAAATGAAAATTTCGTCAGTGCAACTTCTACCATTTCTAAATACTGATTGTTCATCTCTCAACTTTACATCAATATTTTTCTCCAGTCCGGTTAGAATAAGCATACTATATATTTTCATAAGAACTGACGTAAGTGTGATACCTCTGTAATTATTGCAATCAGTCAGGTCTCCCTTTTTGCCGTTTTCACTAACACTCCTAACTCCCATTCATCAGGTTTTGCCTCTTCATGCCACATACTACAAAATAATCTTATAAATAGTTTAGGAGTCACTTGATTTTCGACCAGTATCATCTCGGGAGTTATTCCATCATACCCAGGGGCTTTCCAACTCTTTAGTGATTTGAGGATAGCTTTGGCTTCAAACAAACTAAATTCATTCATGGGCACATCAAGGTCTTCATCAGCTTCAGTTATATCAATAAAATTATTCCCTTCATATCTCTTATTCATGACCTCACTAAAGTGTTTCGTCCAATATTGTCTTGCATCTTCTGTTGTAATAATAAGTCCATCTCTCTTTTTGATGAGTATATACTCCTTCTTTGCTCCAGTCGAGAATTAATTAATAATTATGTGACCATTTCTTATATCATAGCCACTTCTTGAATTCATATCTTTGTTAGCCTCATCTGCTTTACTGCCTACTGTAAATACTCTCTCCAATCATTCCTGGCTTTTCTTTTGACCTCACTGTCAATATTGGAATTCTTTTGTATGCTCTACCTTATAATTTTCATTACTTCCTCGAAAACTTTCAACAATCAATTTCTGTCTTTCTCTCCTTTTTATACTATCCCAAGTGTCATTTGATAGCCATGGCTTTCTCCTTGTAACTGTGTGTCCCAAGACTAAACTACCAACTGACCGATATATGTTCTCAATATCATACCATTCTTCATTATTGTCTGCTCTTCGTCTTTTAGAGTCTCTAAAACGGCAAATTGATTCCTACATTCATTTGCAAATTTTTCTCTCTGCTCTTCCTCTAAAAGCTTATTTGTATCAAATCTATGTATTCTATTTACCTTACCGTTGGATGTTTCTGTTTGGCATTGAGGAACTGGTGATCACTACCAATATCGGCACTTCCTTCTCTCTTTATAAAGGGTAATGTAATTTATTTGATTTTTGTAATTGTCACATGGTGAAGTTCATGTATATGTGTGGATGTTCTTGTATTGAAAAAGACTACCTCCAATAACAAGATTGTTTGCTGAACATAAACTTATGAAATGTGCTCCATTTGCAATTTCACCAAGACCCTTGACACCCAACATATTCTCTATCCCCTGATTATTCCTTCCAACTTTAGCATTTAAATCGCCAGTCACAATTTCGATATCTCTCTCTGGGATCTCATCTATTACACTGCAGTTCTTCATAGTATTCATCTATCCTTTCCTCATAGGAATTATTTGTTAGGGAATAGCGAACTATAATACTAATTTTGCACTGCTTTGATTCGAACTTTGCTAGAAACAATCTAATATGTGCAGCTTCCCACTCGGTTAATGCCATTTCTGCTCTTGGTGTTATCATCATTCCTACCCCTTCTTTTCCAACTCCATCTGATCTTCATGAGTTTATATATATATATATATATATATATATATATATATATATATATATATATATATATATATATATATATATGCCTTAGTCTAAAATTTTCTTACCAATCCCCTTACAACGTGTTTCACTTTTGCCCAAGATATCCAAACTATATTTCATAAATTTACTCTCCACCAGCTGTAAGTTCCCAATCTAATTCATGGTTCTAACATTCCAATTACTTATTTTCAATTTTTCTTTAGTATTTATTAACTAGGAGATTCTAAGCACCCCGCTACGCCTGGGACTCGGGGCCATTCTTTCATCTTCTCTGTCCATGACTGACTAAATCCATAGAGGATTTATTGGCTAGATACATTAAACGATAGTCAGTTATTATGAGCAGATTTTATTCATATTCTATAAACACCTTCATTTAAAACAAGGTGTTGATTTAACCACATACACAATTGATTAGTCTAGGAAAAAATATATATTTAGAACACAATCGAGGAACAAGTTATTACAAACTTTAAGAACATAAACTTCAGTTTGAGATATTTTACCAAGATATTGGAGGAAGAGTTGAGGTAAGGGTATTGAATAAGTATTTCTTTTATTTATTCTAGGTCTATTTCTGACCAATCTCTTTCCTTCACTCTTTCAAATCGACTAGATTTGTGGGAGGTTCAAGGAACATTGTGGGAGGTTCAAGGAAATAATAGGGACCTCAGTGATAACATTTGTCTTTTTGATACTTCACTGATGTTTGTATACATGTCATTTGACCTGTGAAGTGAAGAGCATAGGATATGGCTTCGATTTTGAGACTGTGAGACAAAGAACGCTGCTACCATCCCATTGTATGGTTGTTACCATTAGCTGCAAGATTATCTCAATACTTTACTAAAGGCCTAAGCATATTAAAAGGAAAAATCCCAATCATAAAATTATGGGATAAACGTCGATATAAGCAAGCTTCGAGAAAGAACTATGAAAATCAATTGAGTATACAAATAACCACTTTTATTAACAAAAATCATGTTTTAGAAACAGAGTCGGTCACAATTCATAGTGTTTTTCTATGCAGCTGAACATCTTGTATTCTTATGAAATTTGGTGTAGTATACAGGATATATATATATATATATATATATATATATATATATATATATATATATATATATATACATATATATATGTATATATATATATATATATATATATACTGTATATCTATAAATATATAAATATATATATATATATATATATATATATATATATATATATATATATATACTGTATATCTATACATATATATATATATATATATATATATATATATATATACATATATATATATATATATATATATATATATATATATATATATATATATATATATATATATATATAGAGTCTAATATGTCTTAAAAGGCCCATAAAGAAAATCAAATACATCAGTATATTTTAGCTAATACATACTAGTCCTCTTCATGGTGTAAATAAGATAAGAAATGGATAAAGACTATCTATATATCAGAGAAAAAAAAATTGTCCAGTTATTCTAAGAAGATCGTATTTTGTGCGAGGAAGGATTAGCCAAATTTAATCTCTTCCAGGTGTGTTTTCATATCCTTGACCTGATCGGAGGTTGACATGTTGACATATTAACCTTGGATGGTCGGTCTCGCTGAATCTGATTATCGAAAAGATAATATATATGAACATATATACATATATATATACATATATATATACATATATATATATATATATATATATATATATATATATATGTATATATATGTATATATACATGTGTATATATATATATATATATATATATATATATATATATATATATATATATGTATATATATATATGTATATGTATATATATATATATATATATATATATATATATATATATATATATATATATATATATATATATATATATATATATATATATATATATATATATATCACTTGTGTATATATTTACATATATTTATATTATTATTATTATTATTATTATTATTATTATTATTATTTAAGCTACAACCCTAGTTGGAAAAGCAAGATGCTACAAGCCATAGGGCTCCAACAGGGAAAAATAGCCCAGTGAGGAAAGGAAATAAGGAAATAAACAAATGATGCAAACGAATTAACAATAAATCATTCTAAAACAGTAACAACGTCAAAACAAATATGTTATATATAAAAACTATAAAAATACTGATGTCAGCCGGTTCAACATAAAAACATTTGCTGCAACTTTGAACTTTTTAAGTTCTACTGATTCAACTACCCGATTAGGACCATCATTCCACAACTTGGTCACAGTCGGAATTAAACTTCTAGATTACTGTGTAGTATTGAGCCTCATGATGGAGAATGCCTGACTATTAGAATTAACTGCCTGCCTAGTATTACGAACAGGATGGAATTGTCCAGGAAGATCTGAAAGTAAAGGATGGCCAGAATTATAAACAAATCTTATGCAACATGCATAATGAACTAATTTAACGACGCTGCCAAAGATTAATACCTAGATAAGGAATAAGAAATTTAATAGACCTTAAGTTTCTTTTCAACAAATTAAGATGAGAATCAGCAGCTGAAGACCAGACAGGAGAACAATACTCAAAACAAGATAGAATGAAAGAATTAAAACACTTCTTCAGAATTGATGAATCACCGAAAATTTTGAAAGACTTTCTCAATAAGCCAATTTTTTGTGCAATAGAAGAAGGCACAGACCTAATGTGCTTCTTAAAAGTAAATTTGCTGTCGAGAATCACACCTAAAATTTGAAAAGAGTCATACAAAGTTAAAAAAAAAACTTTATCAATACTGAGATCTGGATGTACCTACTTACAATCATACTTTGAGTTTTGTTAGGATTCAACTTCATACCCCATAATTTGCACCATGCGCTAATTTTAGCTAGATCTCTATTAAGGGACTCAGCAACCCCAGATCTACATTCACGGGATGTAATTGATGCAAAGGGAGTAGGATTATCTGCATATGAAACAAACCTGTTTTCTAGACCAAACCACATGTCATGTGTATATCGTATCAAAAGTAATGGGCCAAGAACACTAACCTGTGGAACACCAGATATCACATTCCTATACTCACTATGGTGTCCATCAACAACAACTCTTTGAGATCCACTACTTAAAAAATAAATAATAATGCTAAGAAACGACCTACCCACTCCCAAATGTTTGAGTTTGAAAACAAGGGCCTCGTGATTAGCACGGTCAAAGGCAGCTCTAAAATCAAGGCCAATCATACGAACTTCCTGACAACAGTCAAGGGATTTCTGTAAAGCATTGGAAATTGTAAGAAGGGCATCACATGCTTCAATGCCTTTACGAAAACCAAATTGCAAACTACGGAATAGATGATTACCTTCAGAAGACCTATTAAGACGTTTTGCCAGAAGACGTTCAGAAACTTTAGATAATATGGGAGTTATGAAAATTGGGCGGGATTCAGTTGGACTTGAGTTACCACAAACACATTTACATAGAGAAGTAACATTACCAAGTCTCCAACAAGTGCTAAAAGCTCCTCTTCTTTCTAACTTCCGCAAAATAACAGATAACTTTGGGTCTAAGAAATATGCAGTCTTTATAAAAAACAGAGGAAAAGTACCATTTGGGTCTACACCTCCATAATCATCAAGGTACATCAACCATCAATCGAGGTTTAATTTCAAGAGATCAGAAAGCTAAACTAGTTAGTTTAGCCTCAGGAAAACAGGAATGAGGAACTACAAGTTTTTCATTACTCTGTTTACTGTTAAAAACATCAGCCAAAAGGGTTGCCTTTTCCTTTGGACAGTGAGTGACTGTGCCATCTGGTTTAAATAAAGGAGCAACTGTTACATCTACACCAAAGAGTGTAGATTTAAGGGTAGACCACCATTTATGTTCCTGAGTTGTACCAGAAAGGGTTTCTTTTATTTGAAGCATAAACTCTCTGAGCAAAAGCTCTAAGCTGAGTATAGTTATTCCAGGTCAAATCTGAACTGTTACCCTTCCAAAGATGATAGACCTCCTGCCTCTCCAAATAAGCACGTCTGCAATCATCATTGAACCACAGTTTGTCCTTCGCTCGGTACCTTAGCACACGGGAAGGAATACGCCTATCAATTGTGTTGACTAGATTCTCATTCAAAGGGACAACAGCATTAAACCTACTATATAATTGTGACCAATTCAAGCTCAAAAGATCATGCAAAATCCCATTCCAGTCTGCTTGAGATTTCATATAAATTTTACAAGAGTATGATACATCAGGGACAGGCTGCTCAGTCTTCACTACTAATGAAATCAAGGCATGATCAGATATCCCGACTGGAGAACCAACCTTACTAGTTATAATGCCATGGGAGTCAGTGTATACGAGGTCCAAGCAATTACCAGACCTGTGAGTAGCTTCAAATATGATTTGCTCACAGCCTGATTCAGAGGAAAAGTCTAAAGCTGTTAAGCCATGGCGATCGGTAGGAGAGATGAAACTTAACCACTCCTTATAGTGAGCATTAAAATCACCAACAAAGACAAAAGAAGGCTTTCTATCATCTTATTGTATCTTAGCCATAATGGTAAGAATACAAACGAAGATAGAATCATCCATGTCTGGATTCCGGTAGATTGAACAAAAATAGAATATGTTATGCCTGCCACAAACTTATTTTTACTTGAATCTCATGACATCCACATTGATAGCAGGACTTGTGCGAAGCAGGGTACTCGGTCCTAATATACACAGCCATTCCTGTGGCCATAGGGATGGATTCACATTTAAACATTATAGGCTTCTTAAAACCAGTTATAAGGAGCTCAGATGAGTGCCTCATATTAGACACCAAAGTTTCTGAGCACAAAGGAATATTATACTGTCTGGGTGCAACTGTAAGGTCTTGAATATTTGCATGGCGACCACGAATATTGCAATACAGAAGACAACATTGACAAAAGCTAGGACGCACTGGTCCCGGATTTCGCTCAATGTCTCCAGACAGCATAAGAATTGATAGTAATAAAAAAGAGACATCATACTTAAAACTAGATTATCAGGAACTATAACAAAAGCAATATGTACAGAATAATAAATAAAGTGATTGATGAAACACATAGACTATAGTAAAAAGTTGAAAAAAAACTGGTCATCATTGAGGATCCAATGCACCATGCAAGGCTAAATACCCTCCAGAATAGTCACTTCAACCGAAGGGAGGATAGTAAGGATGGTTTTGAGAAGAAAAAGAATCAGATAAGGAAAAGACAAGCTCTCGATAAACCACCAGGCATCCATGGCCCTTCTTTTAAACTTGCCCAACACACCATTTCATAAAAAGAAGAGAAAGAGAGAAAAAAAGAAAGAATAGTATGCCCGAGTGCACCCTCAAGCAACAAAACTCCAACCCAAGACAGTGGAAGACCATAGTACAGAGGCTATGGTACTACCCAAGACAAGAGAACAATGGTTTAATTTTGGAGTGTCCTTCTCCTAGAGTATCTGCTTTCCATAGTTAAAGAGTCTCTTCTATCCTTACCAAGAGGAAAGTACACTGAACAATTGCAGTACAGTTATTAATCCCTTGGGTGAAGAAGCGTTTAATAATCTTATTGTTGTCAGCTGTATGAGGAGAGACGTCAATCTGTAAATAATAGGCCAGACTATTCAGTGTATGTGTAGGTAAAGAAAAAATAAGCCGTAACGAGAGAGAGGTATCCAATGCACTACTGTTTGGCCAGTCAAAGGACCCAATAACTCTCTAGTGGTAGTATCTGAATGGGCAGCTGGTGCTCTGGCCAACCTACTACCTATATGTCTATTTATCTATATATAGGCTCTTCCCCAAATTTTGGGCTGTAGCCGACATCAAACAAATGAAAAAAAGGGGACCTTTCCTCTCTACGTTCCTCCCAGCTTGAGAAGGGACTCAACCAAGTTTGGCTGGTACTGCTATGGTGCCACAGCCCACCCTCCCTCGTTATCCACCACAGATGAAGCTTCAAAAGGCTGAATTTCCTACTGCTGTTACCTCCTCGGTCATCCAAGGCAACCAGAAGGAGCAGCAGGGCCTACCGGAACTGCGTCACAATCGCTCGCCATTCATTCCTATAGCATGCTCTCTTGCCTCTTTCTCATCTATCCTACTATCACCCAGAGCTTTGTTCACTCCATCCATCCACCCAAACCTTGGCCTTCCTCTTGTACTTCTCCCATCAACTCTTGCATTCATCACCTTCTTTAGTAAACAGCCATATTCCATTCTCGCAATATGGCCAGTCCACCTCAACACATCCATATCCACTCTAGCTGCTAAATCATTTCTTACACCCGTTCTCACCCTTACTACTTCGTTCCTAACCCTATCTACTCGAGATACACCAGCCATACTTCTCAGACACTTCATCTCAAACACATTCAATTTCTGTCTTTCCATCATTTTCATTCCTCACAACTCTGATCCATACATCACAGATAGTACAATCACTTTCTCATACAGATCTCTCTTTACATTCATGCCTAACCCTCTATCTTTATCACTCCCTTCACTGCCCCTAACACTTTGCATCCTTCATTCACTCTCTGACGTACATCTGCTTCCACTCCACCATTTGCGGCAACAACAGACCCTAAGTACTTAAACTGATCTACTTCCTCAAGTAACTCTCCATTCAACATGCCATTCAATCTTGCACCACCTTCTCTTCTCGTACATCTCATAACTTTACTCTTGCCCACATTAAATCTCAACTTCCTTCTCTCACATATCTTTCCAAATTCTGTCACTAATCGGCCAAGCTTCTCTTACAAGACTGCAACCAGTACAGTATCATCCACAAACAACAACTGATTTACCTCCCATTCATGATCATTCTCGTCTATCAAATTCAATCCTCGTAAAAATCTGATTCATACATCCCCTACCTCTTCTAGAACCACCATATACTTCTAAGATTGCATTCTTTGTTTTATCCTTAATCCTATTAATCAGTACACTACCATTCACTTTTCCAACCACACTCAACAAACTAATACCCCTTGAATTACAACACTCACGCACATCTCCCTTACCCTTATATAGTGGTAAAATACATGCACAAACCCAATCTACTGGTACCATTGACAACATAAAACACATCTTAAATAATCTCACCAACCATTCAAGTACAGTCACACCCCCTTCCTTTAATATCTCAGTTTTCAAACCATCCATACCAGGTGCTTTTCCTACTCTCGTTTCATCTAGTGCTCTCCTCAATTCCTCCCTTGCAATTTCTCTCTCATTCTCATCTCCCATCACTTGCACCTCAACACCTGCAACAGGAATCATATCTGCCTCCCTATTATCCTAAACATTCTGTAAACTTTCAAAATATTCCGCCCACCTTTTCCTTGCCTCCTCTCCTTTTAACAACCTTCCTTTTCCATCTTTCAATGTCTTTTCAATTCTCGAACCAGCCTTCTTTACTCTTCATTTCTTTCCAAAATATCTTCATATTCTCTTCATATGAACGACCCAATCCCTGACCCCACGTCAGGTCAGCTGCCCACTTTACCTTGGTTATTACCATCATTATTATTACTTGCTAAGCTACAACCCTAGTTGGAAAAGCAGGATGCTATAAGCCCTTGCACTTTACTTCCACATTTTTCTCTCTATATCTTTCATACTTCTCTACACTATTATTCTGCAGGCATTCTTCAAATGCCCTCTTTTTTCTTCCACTTTTACCTTCACCTTCATTCCACCATTCACTACCCTTCCTCATGCTGCCTCCAACAATCTTCTTGCCACACACTCTTATCTTGCAATCCTAACAAAATTTTCTTTTACTAACTTCCACTCCTCTAAATTACCAGTTTCTCTCACTTTCACTCTGTCATATGCCATTTTCAATCTTTCTTTATATTTACTTTTTACCTTAGGTTTTATTAACTCTTCAACCCTCACTAGCTCTCTTTTACATCCCCCCACTCTATTCCCCCACTCTTTTGCTACAACTAATTTTCCTTCCACCAAAAAATGACCGTTAGCCATACACCTAAACATGTGCACGTCTTTCAATCTTCCAAATATTCTTCTAGTCATCAACACATAATCCATTAAAGCCCTTTCTACCACTCTTCCATTTGCCACTCTTACCCATGTATACTTGTTTTATCTTTCTTTTTGAAGAAGCTAAAACTTATAACCATCTCTTGCTCACCATACATATCTACCATCATTTAAGTCACCCATGACAACTACATAATTCCTTCTACACACCTAGTTAATTCATTCCAGAACTCATTCCGCTCTTCTTCACTTTTCTCACAACCTGGCCCATATACACTAACAAAAGACCAACATTCCCTACCCAACTTAACCCTTACCCACATTAACCTAGATGATATCTCCTTCCATTCCAGTATTTTAACTGTCCTCCACTCACTCAGCAATAATACCACACCCTCTCTTGATCTTCCCCTTTCAATCCCAGATACTCTACCAGTCACTTCACCAAACATCGCTTCACCCTACCCTTTTATCTTTGTCTCACACAAAGCCAATATATTTATCCTTCTATTCTTAAACATACTTCTAATCTCACATCTTTTACTCTCTATCGTACTATATCTACGCACATTCTGACACCCCAAAACACAAGTGCGGGGAGCAGTCACTCTCCCCCCAGTTCCACCTCTTAGATATCTCACAGTAGTATATAATACAGGAGAGGGGGTTCTCAGCCCCCTCGTCCCGTCCCTTTTAGCCACCTTTTACGACACGTAGTCATACGTTAGTGCTATTCTGATTTTTGTTATACCCCCGTGGTTTTCTGTCTCTCTTAGACTTTTTCTTATACCTGACTCTCTCTCTCTCTCTCTCTCTCTCTCTCTCTCTCTCTCTCTCTCTCTCTCTCTCTCTCTCTATATATATATATATATATATATATATATATATATATATATATATATATATATATATATATATATATATATATACATATATATATATATTTATATATATATATATATTTATAAATACTGTATATATATATGTATATATATATATATATATATATATATATATATATATTTATATATATATATATATATATATATATATATATATATATATATATATGTGTGTGTGTGTGTATATATATATATACTGTATATATATATATATATATATATATATATATATATATATATATATAATATATATATATATATATATATATATATATATATATATATATATATACATATATATATATATATATACATATATATATATATATATATATATATATATATATATATATATAGTAACGGCCAACCTCTGACTATATTTAAAGTAACATCATCATGTGGTGGCACACTAGAGGACTGGTGTGGCACTTAGTATACGTTTATTGGCTCGGGTGATACACACCAGCTAATTACCCCCTAGTTCATGTTGCTGTAAATTGTCGATAGTGTCTGCAAAGGTCAAGAAAAAGGGCACTTAACTAGCAACCTGACCCGTGAAGACCTATATACTGATAAGATAGAGGATATGGATATGTGCGCTAATTTGTTTATGCATTGTGTGTGTATTTCCGGTTACATGGACACTAAGTCGATCAGGAATTGACTCGAAAAACTGAAATAACTTAATTTTTCTGTTTATTTACCTGAGAGTGTTTTTTGTTAGTATGTATGTATGTGTGTATGTATGTATGCATGTATGTCTGTATTTATGTATGTATGTATGTATGCAAATACAAAAAGGACTAAATCTTGATATCGTTTTAACTTCTTCCGTTTTGCAAATGGCACAGTACACACGGCGCCCCCTCTTTATTTCACTTTAGCCATCATGACCTCAAGGATTCAAGGGCCTTGTATAAATGCATGAAAACGAGGCGTGTTGAAATATAAAGGCTATTACAGTATCATTTGCAATACTTGCGGACATTGTGTTACTAGAGGAGCCTTAGTCGATGAATATGAGTCACCATGAAGTCCTTGGCCGTGTGTGTGCACTGGGGCACTAATGTCTTATTTAGGCTTGTTTTAAACTGCTGCGTTGAGCCGGGCTCAAGCTGGGGATTCTTATGGCATAACGGCAGCTTCTACTAATGTGCTTTAGGGGACGGTCTCTTGTGCAGAAAAGAGGAAATAACGGGTAATTTGTCCTATTTACCAGTAAGTCTCCTTCGTTTCTGAATTTCACTGATGTTTGGTTATATGCTGGGCAGTTCCTGTTGAACTCCCTTTTATGGCTCTCGCAGACTTTTTCTTATACCTGAATTAAATTTGGTGAAAATTTTATCTACATAAGTCACTAATTGAAATTATTAATATATTTAATTTTATTACTTTATGATAGTAATTCTGTACCAACAACGTTACCAGTGA
>NC_090725.1:194780638-194783138 GCF_036898095.1 Palaemon carinicauda
TAAATGGAATAGATTACAAGGAACTAATTGGACAGCAATTGCAGCCTGAAGTTGGCTGAAATAATTCGTGTATGATTTCATGAATTCAACACTAAATTTCAGTATCTGTTTAGATTATCTGCCAGAGTCGGTGTCCTTGTTTCAAGACTCCTTGCCAAAAAAATGTCTGCTTTCTCCATGACTCTGATGTGTTAAAAAGTTACTTTGGTTGAAGCAGATTTATTTTCCGGTTTTGAAGGTTTTACAAACTAATAATATTAATAGTAATTTTAACTGCAGGTTTTCGTTATTGTAACTCTTGATCCGAAATTAGAGTTGAAAAGAGGCTATATATAGATTATTGGGTAACGGTAAGTAATCTTATTTTCTCGCCAACAGGGAATTCTTTATAAAGAGACTGTGAAGGACTAGCACGTTTCATTTGGAATTTAAAAGAGGAAGGCGAATGATAGATTACACAAAACGACATAAATTCCAACTGCACCACATAAGTAAATGATTACATATTACGTATGCTCTTATTTGCAAACGTTTGTGGGTTGTTTTCTCGGTTATTATATTTCCGTTTCTTACGAGTACGGAATCCCTATGAAAGAGTGCTACCTTGTTTGGCATTTTCCTTTATGAATAAAGAGGTCTTTGGGGGGAAGGGTGGCTGGGTCATAATTAACGTATCGATGACTTTTTGTAGAGTAATTAGGTTATTTTTATAGTGGGGAAAGCAAAAAATAGCAAGATATTTTGAGCAATGGGGGAGGGGATGGATTGGTGGAGGAGGTACTCAACCTAGAACTGACATCAACAGAGTCAACCAAAGAATTTCGTGACGTCAGCGTACGTTTGGTATATATCCCAAATATATACTAAATAAAAAATGGGTTAATATATGATAGTTTCATTGCTAGCGAAAATGAGATCCGCTATAAGAAATGGACAAGTGCTGGCTAGTTTGTTTTTTTTCTCTGTTTATTGGGGGCTGGGGCATAACTTGCATATCAGTCGATTTAAATGTTAAGTATGTTTTTCACTCAGTCTATTGTTTACATTTGTGAGACTGAAAGGGACTTATTGCGCATGCGTTTTTCCCATGGATAGCGGAGCTTTCTGTGCATTTACAATGACGCATGTTAGGTGATTTTTTAAACCAATTAACAGCTTACAAGTACTTCTTCATAAGTTCCCGGATGTTGTTCTACAACAGCCATTTTTTTTTCTCACCTTCGCCTTCAGTTTCAAGTTAACCACCATCTCTTAAAGATGTCTCGAGGAGTGAACTTAAGGGAAGCAAAACAATCTATTTCGAAATTAATGTAATTACGTTTATGTCGGCAATTGCTTTTGATGGAAATGTTCTCCGTCCAGTGTAAAGCTGTTGTTACTCGTGTGAAATTAAAAAAATAACAGCGAATTAAATAAGGCCTTAAAGGTCCAATTCTGACTTAATTTTCAGGGAAGGCCAGCACATTTTCTACTGCAAAGCTTTTTTTTAATGATTGCCAAGACACACACACACACACAAAAAGCGACGATGTCAATCACAAAGTAAGGTATTATTTGAGATTTAATTTTTCTTAATGGAAGGATTTATTTGTAATTTACCTCATCATCTAAGGATTTATTTGTGATTTACTTTTAATTTGTGACATGGGAAGGGGTGTCCAGCTGGCGGTTGTGACCTGGGAAGGGGGGGGGGGGGTCCAGGGCCTTAACCCCCTGCTAGGGGTTGTGACCTGTGAAGAAGGGTTTGGGGGGCTTGCCCCCCGGCTAGGGGTTGTGACCTGGGAACTACTAGGTTAGGTTATGTGGGTTTGTTAGGTTCTGTACCCTTCAACAAATCTCAAAAGTTAAATAATCACTTTTTGGCCTATTTTCAATCATTTACATGAACCATATATTTTTCCAACTGGTTATCTTGGGTTTATTTTGCATATCTGACCATTTTTATTGCTGCAAATCACAAGTTTATTACATTTCCCCACCCTAAAAAAACTCGATTTCCCTCTGGGGTCCCCCATAATTGTCTTCACATAAGGGGGTCCAAAAACTCATGAACGGGTGGTTTGCCCCAATAATCATGGTCTTAAATGCATAAAACACAAGATAGCGAGTAGGAAAGATATATGGTTCATGTATTTGGCTAGAAATTAAATTATCATATATTTACTTAAAAATTGAATAATTGCTCAAAAGGGCCACTATTTGTGAAATTATTATTATTTGGTAAATATTTGATGTGTCTTTTTTTAAGAAACTATTTTGAGAATGACTAATTTTCCCATACTACGTTTTGCTATACTATCACCATCTATTGACCACGGCACTTCTTTGATCATGTTGACGATGTCGGTTCCAGATCGTTTAGTACCTCCTCAATTCACCGCTCCCCTCCCCCTTTGTGCAACATATCTTGACTACCGTCAGAAGACGGCGTGTTCCATAGGGGTATTCATCTTTTTCGAAGTATTGTGTAAAATTATTAATTTCGGTTATTGATTGTTTC
>NC_090725.1:194800292-194805292 GCF_036898095.1 Palaemon carinicauda
CTCTCTCTCTCTCTCTCTCTCTCTCTCTCTCTCTCTCTCTCTCTCTCAATAATCTACTGCGTTCTCATTTGTGATACCAAGTTGTGCTTTCTATCTTACCTTCGTTCACTCGATGTTGGCGCTTGACTTAAATTAGTCTCTATGCTAAAAGCTCACTAATTAGTAAATTCAAATACGAACAATCTGACGAATTGAGGAGTAGGCTTGATTTTATATATTTGGTATCGTTCACATGTAACTTCTCTGAGATATACTAATATGCCGAATTAAAACTTCACTACACCATTGCTAGCAGTTACACTGTATCCAAAAAGGTTACAGGGCGTACACTGCCTTTTCTATCCGGACTATACCATGTCCTTGATCCCCCACCAAGGTTTCAATTCATTATTCAAATGCATATACACTGGGGTTTTAAAACACCTCACTGCCACATTGCTTAAATCTCTTATAAGAGTCGAAGCATCAGTTTGAATAGTATCTTGTTAATGCATTTATGATGCAAATGTAAAATATTTAGGAAACCTAGTCATAAATTGCACAATAACTCACACCTGGCAGCTAACCTTGTTCTTGCCCCTGGAACTCTCCCCCGACGACCATAGACCATATGAACCGTAGTTACGGTTAAGATAATGTCATAGTATAATAACATAATAACGAGCGTCTGGAGGAAGACCTCCTGGCAGGAGCCCAGGATGAAGTTCAAGCCCCAGACATTGTAGAGGACGAGGGCGACGAGGTGTCGGCTACTCCGGTTCAGATCCCGGAGCCTATTCCCTCAACATCGTCCGCTCTCCCAGTAGAGCTGGGACAGGCCCTCTCCTCCATTGTTGGAATGATCCAACAAATGCAGAAGGAGAATCAGGAGAAGGCGGCTGCAATGGAACTGCAGATGCAGAGGCTTGCAGCATCACATGGGCCACAGAAAAGGCTCAATGTGAAAGACCTTCCCTTGTGCTCAGATGCTAACCCGTGGAGGTATGCTGAGCACATGCCGATGACGACTGGAAAGATCGTCATCTCGGATAAGTTGGGTTCAGTTCCTCTAGAGGAGGTGGAATTCTGGCCCAGCAAGGGGTCATATCCGGACTGTTATGTCCGGTTGAGGAAGGAACCAGCTTCAAAGGAGGAGACAGAGCCGAAGGAGGTCATAGTGATGAACCATGCTAAGGCTCAAGCTTTGCTTTCATCCTCGATGAAAGAGAGGGGCTTCACGAACTCCAAGGTAGCTGCATTGAGTAAGAAGCTCCCTTCCTTTGTGTCCTCTCCTGCTAGAGCCCTCCCCTTTTTACAGAAAGGGTTTGCGGCTGTACTAAAAGCCGGCAAGCCTTGCCCCTCCCTGGAGGAGTGTAAACCCTTTTCGCTGTCCCTGCCTATGGACCACAAAGACTGGAAGGACGTCCATCTTACCTTCTCAGTTGGGAAGCTGGAGGCCTATATTGCCGGACGTCAGTTCGGCGAGGACCTCCCTAAGCTGTCTGACTTTCTTTTGCGGAGAGAGCTCGAGACAAAAGAAAGACTGGCTGCCTCAATGTCTCTTCAGACTACTCTTGAGACGATGGCAAGTGACCCCAAGGTCCATGAAATGTTCATGGTAGTCGCCAAGACTCATCTGGCCACAGTGACGAAGGATCTTTATAGCTTCGTCAGGGCGAGGAGAGCTTGTAGGGAGTTCGTGTTCACCTCGGTTACGGTGAGGCACGAGCCAAGGAAACTAATCTCCTCCAACATTTGGGGCAAAGACCTTTTCCCTACCGAATTGATCAAAGAGGTTGTTGATAAGGCCGCCACGGAGAATAGAAACCTTCTCCAGAAGTGGGGCCTGGCTATCAAAAGAAAGTCTTCCCCGGATGAGGGTCCTCAACCAAAGAGGAAGACTGTGAGGACTAGGCTACCGTCTCGGCCAGCCAAGCCTCTTAGACAGCAACAGCAACTGCAATTGCCATTGCCTTCAGTGCCCCAGATGGTGGCACAAACCCCGACCACATTCCAGTGGGTACCCCAGGCCGTGTCGACACAGTCCACGGCATTCACCCCAACGTTCGAAGGGCAGTCTACTTCCTTTCAAGCAAAGCCTAGAGGAGCAGCCAGAGGCTCGTCTAGGCGCCCCTCAAGGGGAAGGGGATTCAGGGGTGGTCGCGGTCAGGGAGGCAAGACCTCAGGACGGCAGTCCAAGTGAGATGATGCCGTTAGGAGGGAGACTTCAGAATTTTCGGGATCGGTGGACCTTCGATCCCTGGGCCCACAGCCTACTCAAGAATGGACTAGGCTGGAGCTGGTACAGCACTCCACCCCCGTGCCCTCGGTTTTTCCAACACTCCACCCCCATTCTGGAGGAGTACGTCTAAGAACTGTTGGAGAAAAAAGTGATCCGAAGGGTGAAGTCCATCAAATTCCAAGGGAGGCTGTTTTGTGTTCCCAAGAAAGACTTGGAAAAACTCAGAGTCATTCTGGACTTGTCGCCACTCAACAAGTTCATAGTGAATTGCAAGTTCAAGATGCTAACACTGCAACACATAAGGACCTTACTGCCCAAGAGGCCATATTCCGTCTCCATAGACTTGTCAGACGCCTATTGGCACGTCCCAATCAACCGTCGACTCTCCCCCTACCCAGGGTTCAAGCTACAACGAAGGCTATACGCTTTCAGAGCCATGCCATTCGGGCTAAATATAGCCCCAAGGATTTTCACGAAGCTTGCGAGCGTAGCTCTCAAACAATTACGCCTAAAGGGAATTCAGGTAGTAGCCTACCTGGACGACTGGCTGGTGTGGGCAGCATCCGAGACAGAATGCTTGCAAGCTTCCAGTCAAGTGATCCAGTTCCTAGAGTATCTAGGCTTCAAGATCAACAGAAAAAAGTCTCGACTTTCTCCATCTCAAAAGTTCCAGTGGCTGGGAATCCACTGGGACCTAATGTCACACCGTTTCTCTATCCCGGCGAAGAAAAGGAAGGAGATAGCGGGTTCTGTCAAGAAACTTCTAGATTCCGAAAGGATATCAAGACGCGAACAGGAGAGGGTACTGGGTTCTCTCCAGTTTGCTTCGGTGACAGCTAAAGGATGCAACCGGAGTTTGGAGAAGTTATGCATCAAACGCGCGAAGAGATCTGAGAAGACCAGTTCCGCTTCGGCTACGTACTCTTCTCAGGCCTTGGTCCCAAGCCAGACATCTAAAGAAGTCGGTTCTTCTTCAGCCACCTCCCCCGTCGGTGACGATTCACTCAGACGCCTCGAAGGAGGGATGGGTAGGTCACTCTCATCGGAAAAAAGTCCAGGGGACTTGGTCCAAGCTATTCAAGACCTTTCACATAAACTTTCTAGAAGCTATGGCAGTGCTCCTTACCTTAAAGAAAGTCTCCCCGCGTCACTCGATCCACATAAGGTTGGTGATGGACAGCGAGGTAGTTGTGAGATGCTTGAATCGACAAGGATCGAGGACACCACCTCTCAACCAGGTGATGTTGGCCATCTTCCGATTGGCGGAAAAGAAGAAGTGGTACCTGTCGGCAGTTCACCTTCAAGGAGTCCGCAATGTGACAGCGGACGCTCTATCCAGGTTCACACCGATAGAGTCGGAATGGTCCTTAGACGCAGGATCATTCTCCTTCATTCTGAATCAAGTCCCAGAACTGCAGATAGACCTCTTTGCGACGAAAGACAACAAGAAGTTGCCCCTGTACGTGTCCCCGTACGAGGACCCCTTAGCGGAAGCAGTGGACGCGATGTCCCTCGACTGGAACAGATGGTCCAGGATTTATCTGTTCCCTCCTCACAACCTTCTGTTGAGGGTCCTCAACAAACTGAGATCCTTCAAGGGGGTAGCGGCAATAGTGGCCCACAAGTGGCCGAACAGCGTGTGGTTCCCCCTGGCATTGGAACTATGGTTGAAGTTTCTACCGCTACCAGATCCAGTTCTGACCCAGCGAGTCCAGAAGTAGACTGTCTGCGCTTCATTACAGAAAACCCGGACCCTGCAGCTCATGATTTTCTCTCCCTAGCGGTGAGAAAGCGTTTCGGGATTTCGAAAGCCAGCATAGACTTCCTAGAGGAATATAAGTGCAAATCTACTGGAAGGCAATATGAGTCATCTTGGAGAAAATGGGTGGCCTTTCTCAAGGCGAAGAATCCGCAGGAGATCTCAACAGACTTCTGCTTATCTTTCTTCATCCACCTCCATGGTCAAGGGTTGGCAGCTAACACGATTTCAGCGTGTAAGTCTTCTTTGACAAGACCCATTCTATATGCCTTCCAGGTCGACCTCGGTAACGAGATCTTTAATAAAGTTCCGAAAGCCTGCGCTAGGCTCAGACCTTCAGCACCTCCAAAGCCCATTTCATGGTCTTTAGACAAAGTTCTTCATTTGGCTTCTCTGTTGAGCAATGAGGAGTGTGCGTTAAAGAATTTGACACAAAAAGTTATTTTCCTATTTGCACTCGCGTCCGGGGCCAGGGTTAGTGAGATTGTAGCCCTCTCGAGAGAGGCAGGTCGTGTTCAGTTCCTGGATGGGGGAGAACTGAACCTGTTTCCGGATCCTACGTTTCTCGCCAAGAATGAGTTACCCACCAACATGTGGGGTCCCTGGAGAATCTGCCCTCTGAAAGAAGATGCATCTCTATGTTCAGTAGAATGCCTAAAGGTCTATCTTCGTAGAACTTCAGACTTCAAGGGTGGTCAACTATTCAGGGGAGAAACGTCAGGCTCAAATTTATCTCTGAATCAACTCAGAGCGAAAATCACACATTTTATTCGCAGAGCGGATCCTGACAGTACACCCGCAGGTCATGATCCGAGGAAAGTTGCCTCATCCTTAAATTTCTTTAATTGTATGGATTTTGAACATCTCCGTTCATACACTGGCTGGAAGTCTTCCAGAGTGTTCTTTCGCCACTATGCGAAGCAAGTAGAGGAACTAAAGAGATCTGTGGTAGCAGTGGGTCGCGTCGTTAACCCTACTGTTTAACTCTGCGAGGAACAGTGGTTTTAATTGGGACGATTA
>NC_090725.1:194815292-194827792 GCF_036898095.1 Palaemon carinicauda
AAAAACATTGTAACCGTATATATGGCTAAATTCTACTCGAAGGATTTTCAATAGTGCTTGATTGATTTTAATTTTTTTCACAAGAGGAAATTCTTATGTCACTAAAGTTATATTCGTATATACTTTGGATGTGTGAAAGATCTTTTGTCAGCTTTAGTTAAATCGTATTACTATGGTTCTTTATGTATAAACCTCTTATTCTTTTGGGGTATTATTCCTTTGACTGTTTTCTAAGTGAAATATAAATCTCCAAAGAGAAGCACATTTCTGAAAACTTGATCATGTTTCTCTCTATAGTCCATCGCTCCTTCCGGGGTATTTACTTCTATCTTTAGGATGTTTTTTTAGTACTCCAGATATAGTAAAGGATTAGGTATTAAGTTAATGCTAAGTTTTTATTTTCTTTTTCATTCTGTTTAGGTTAATTAATTTTGTGACGTTTTAAGTGGCGAAATTGCTCCTTTCTTGACGATTTACGAATATACCTTGAAAGACTATTTGTTTGCATATTTGCTTCTTGATATTTTTTTTCAGATTTTTATAAATATTTTTTTAGTATTCTTGTTTCACTTAGATTTATCGTTTATGAAATTTGCTTTCCTGGCATATGAATACAAATACATTTAAGAAATGATAGACAGTAGAATGTACGCGAAACAAATTGACACACATTTAAGGCGTCAGGTTGTTCTTGGAAGAAGAGGTGATCGGGTCAGCGATTAGCATAAAAGTTGAATGCTAAAGGAAGAAACCCTGTTGAAGCATGAGATGAACTGTTTCCGCAGTATATTCTGAGTAAAACGAATTAAAGTGGTGGGAAATATTTAGGCACTTATACTGTAGATGATGCAAATGAGGAACGGTACATAAGAGGAAAAAGATTCCAGGGGGAAAGTAGGTATAGCCTTTGGAAGAGCGGGAAAAAAATTTAATGAAAGACTGGGAACATGAGCAGGAGAAAGGATATCTATAACATTTCAAACTTGAAGAAAAGGCACAAACTGTATTTGGGACAACTAAGTTATCAAGAACAGAGATGGAAACATATTGCATAGGGATGACATTAAGAGGAGATGGGGAGAATAGGTTGAACAACCATAGAGAGAGAGAGAGAGAGAGAGAGAGAGAGAGAGAGAGAGAGAGAGAGAGAGAGAGAGAGAGAGAGAGAGAGAGAGAAAGTGTAAAATGTGGAGGGACAAGTGATGGAAATTTGGAATCCAGAAGTGAAGCGGGCATTGAGGTACAGAGGGGGAAGAATGGATGCTGGATTTATTACGAGCAATATAGGAAGAGGAAATAGTGCCTAAAGACTAGGAGAGTCTGGCGGTATCCATATTCAAGCAGAAAGGTTAAGTCATGGATTGTGGTAACTACAGGGGAAATAATCTAACAGAGCATGGTTTTAAAGTTTTGTAAAGGATATTACGTGAGAGATTGTGAGATTGTAAAGATTGGGAAATAGCATTTTGCATTCATGAGAGGGAGAGGGACTGTGGATGCCATCTTTATAGTAAATCAATTACAAGAAAAGAGACAATGGAAACCAGAAACTTTTGTTCATTTGTAGATCTAGATAAGGCATGTGCTAGAATACCCAGAGAAGAGAATTTTTGGTTCGTTAGGTAGAGGGACGTCACATAGAAATTGGTTAGAATAGTAGAGATGATGTGCAAAATAATAAGGAAGAAAGAAGTAACCGCTGTTGGGGAAACGGAAACCTTTGGAGTTAGTGTTGATTACACCAGGGGTAAGCGTTAAGAGTTAAGACCGTTTTTTGTGATGGTCATTGATGTGCTAAGTAATGATATCAGAAATGAAGAGTTGTGGGAGTGACTATATGCAGATGAATTGGTGATTGCCACTAAAAAATAGGAAGAATTACAGAGAAGGGTTGTCGAGTGGCAAAAGACAGTGAGGGGTGACTTCAGAGTAAATGTGGAAAAGACTGAAGCTATGGTGAGCAGTAGGGAAGGTAACGACAGGATAGCCATGTATGAAAGTAGTCTCTCGATCGTAAAACAGGTGGAACAATTCAGATACTTGGAATCTACTATAAGTCAGGAGAGAGGATGTGAGGTTGAAGTTGAGAACAGGATAAAAGTAGCCTTGGGGAAGTTGAGGTGGTAGCAGGAGTGGCGTGTGATAAGAAAATGCCAATTAATTTAGAAGACAAGATCTATAGCACAGTAATATGTCCTTGGCAAACAATAGCGGGAGACTCAAATACTGCACAATAGGCCCTAAATCATCAGTAGCTAGCCTCTACTATATACATAATACTAAAAAATAGGTACTGTAAGTAAATTGTGCTGTATTTGAGTAGCGCAGTATTATTTATCGAGGATTTTTTAAAGAGCTAAAACCTTGCTTACCTCTAGCTACCGAAGATATATTGTTTTGTTTAAGTGGCGTGGTATAATTTGCCAAGAACTATCTTTAAGGGATAAAACCTTGCCCTCCTCAACGAAGTGAACGGATTGTTTGGATCTTTTAATTGTAGGATATATATCTATATTCCAAAAAATGTAAGGTGCTGTTATTTACTTTTCGGTGTAAAGTAAAAAAACCCACTCCATCGCATACATGTGACATTTGCAAGTAATTTAATACAACAACCCTAGCAATCTTTAGGATTAGATTTCTTATAACAAATTAACGAAGATTATTTTTCCATCATCTGCGAATCATTTGTATTATGAAATTTGTTACTTTATGAAGGTAATTTCAAGATAAGTTTCCTGCTTCAGATACTTCCATGAGAAATACTTTTATGTTTTTTATCCAATGGCAGAAACTATCTATTATTACCGTTTTGCGCTCTCTCTCTCTCTCTCTCTCTCTCTCTCTCTCTCTCTCTCTCTCTCTCTCTCTCTCTCTCATAACGGAAGCAAGATTATGGTTTTTTGTATAGTTGTTAAACGCAGTCGTTATAGTATATGAGGTGAGTATATGCAGTTTTGATTCACTTTTAAATCTCTCTCTCTCTCTCTCTCTCTCTCTCTCTCTCTCTCTCTCTCTCTCTCTCTCTCTCTCTTTTATGATGGAAGCATGATTATGGTTTTTCGTAAAGTTGGTAAACGCAGTTGTTATAGTAAATGAGGTGAGTACATACAGTTTTAATTCTCTCTCTCTCTCTCTCTCTCTCTCTCTCTCTCTCTCTCTCTCTCTCTCTCTCTCTCTCTCTCTCAGAAATAACAGGATGACTAACTGTGTAGTCCCATAAACAAATTATTTTCAACCTTTAGGTCATATCATGTTTTGTTGCTGATTATATCATATATAGAATTTAGTAATCCCAATATTCTGTTCGATTTAAAATTTCATAAGGACCTACAATTAAGTTATTGGATATTGAACAACATTACCAGTTGTTGGATAATTTATATTAATTTCACAGTTTACTGTTATCCAGTTCTCTCCTGTTTGAGTCTCATGTTCAAGTCACACATATACGATTTAGGGCTATGTCCGTCGTAACCGCAAAGTTTGGAGATAATCACCCTTGATTACATGGTTATTTGTTTTCTACATCATGTCGTGTATACGACATCATTGGTTCAAGATCATGAGCTGATGTACGCACTTGAAAATATGAAGCATTTACACCGATGATTAGGCCACGCCCACACGTTACCGTTGCGATCTGATGGCGTAGGTCGCAAGTACGTTGCGACTAATGGGGATTTAATTGCATTTATTTATTCCATAAAGCGACTGATTTGCTGCTACCATTTTTACATCGTGCTCTGTCATGAACAAGAATGGCAGCACACATGTATGGCAGCACACATGTATGGCAGGTTAACTTTGCACCCTCACCCTACTTGTAGAAGGTGGACTTTCATCTTGTTATAACTTTTAGAAGACAATGAATATGCCAGACGTCATAACTGGAAATTAACATGACCCTTAGATAGGGAAATCACGTCATCTTGCAGTTGAAAATCATACAAGAACGACAATGTAATAAAAAAAAAGAAAAATAAGAAGTTGCTGGGTCTTTCCTTACTTAATGCAGAAAGGAGAAAGGGTACTATGGTAACTTGATGCAAGAATTAGCAACAAAGGACCTTCTCGATGAGATCATGGAACGAGTGAAACCCTACATATTGAAGACCCTCGCGTTCCGGAGAAGACCCACTGAGACTGGCTTGCGTGTTACAATTACCCTATGTTAGCTTGGAACTGGAGAATCCTATATGAGCTTGTCCTTCTAATCCCTGTTGGCTGGGAACATTTATCAGCAGTATTATGTCTGAGACTTGTAGGGCTATTGTGCATATTTTGAAGATAAGTTTATGCAGCTTCTTAGCAACCTATAGTAATAGAAGGAGGTAACACATGGTTTTGAGGAACTATAGAATTTCCAACAGAACTTTCGTACAATAGATGGGAAACATAATCACATCCAGAACCTATCCTATAGAGGGACTCATTATTTTAGTTATAAGAAGTTTTACTCTTGTCATTCTCTTTATAGTTGTAGACGCCAAGTACAAGTTCTGATATGTGGATGTAGGTGTCATAGGGCCCGGGTCCGATGGTTGTGTTTATGCCAAGTAAAAAGTAAGCCAATTCTTGGTTAGATATGAAGCAAACCTACCTTGTCATGAAAAATTGGTATATGAATTTGAAGAAAACCACCAGGTGACTATTTCTTCCTAAAGGATGAGGCCTTTGCTCCCAAGACGTATTTGATGAAACAGTACCCTGCACGATGCCTGACAAAACCTGAATGCATCTACAATTATTGACTGAGCAGGGCTAGACATATAGTGGAGAGTGCCCTTGATATTTTAGCAAGCAAATAGATATTGTTCATAAATATTCTTTTAATTCATTTTATATTCTAACAATATTGTGGTTAACTTAGATTTATGAGAAAAACGTTTATAATCTGAAACTCTGCATAACATTTAATCTTAATATCAACATTTACCATTTTTTTTTTCAAGTTAAAATTGTTTCACATTCTAAAAAATCATCTTGATCGTCAGTGATGCTGGCTGCTAATGTATTCTACAACTTAATAATGACGAAATCTAATCAAATTAGGAATAAAGTAGACCAAGAGGGCAGGTTTGACGCACAAACTTCTTCCTGGCAGCTGGAGGTCTGATCAAACTTTACCTAGCCTCACTTCCAGACAGTGGAACACATCAAGCATTCCAAGCTCTGCTCGTTGGCAGAAATCTATGATATAAGTAAATATCATAAATATACGTTATTCATAATTTGTACATATATTTGTATTGTACGGACACCTTCCGACAAGTGTGTTTCTATGTCTATAAACCCTTTGTATGTACAGTATTTCGTGCATTTGTATTTAGATTCGAGATATTTTGTTCTGTATCCGTAAACTCGGAATTCTCAACTCTTTCTTCTGATGTGATAATCAAATATGTACATTTTATATTAAGATCATTATTCAATGATTTTTGTATCAAAAGAAACACAAATTTAAACCTAAGCCTGGCTAATCCACCTCAGGCATTTTCTGCGCTACTTGTATGTCCGCACGTCTCGATGTAGTCCGGCTCCCTCGTCAATAAATCATCAGTGTCGGAAACTGTCTTTCTGTACCCTCACAGTATAAGTAATTTATATAATATTCTGTATCCAAGTGGAAAAGCATTTGCTTTTAATGGTTTCATCTTTAACTATATTTCCATATCATTGTGTTTTCTTTTTTCTATTATATTATTTTCCATCTTCTTTGCCTGTAAAATATATTTCTTGTAATAATTCTTTACATGTTAAATAAAATATATTTTAGGTAAATTATATTCCTTTTTATTTCTCATCGTTCTTATTCTGAGATTAAATCATATTTTCAGTCGTATGAAGTGTGATGATCTTTGCATGTATATTCTAGTATTGTTTCAAGTAGTTAAGAGGAATTGGCATATGCACGAGTTCTCTGTGCATACATAGGCATAGGTTGGCCAATACATTTGCTCCACTTGTACAATAATGTTGAAGGTACAATTACCGGAGGCTGAAAAGGAACGACTAGGTGCAAATAAAAGCAGGCTCACCATCATTTTACCCTCACTTATGGCCTTCTGTTGCTTCTGCACCAGGTGAAATCATTTCAACGACAGGTAAGGTGCAGGAGAAACAGTTGATTTTGGAGTGACCTCGGCAAGTTCTTCAGGAGTGTGCCTCTTGTGGATAAGCCTCAATCTTCTCCAGGACTGCCTTCTTTGCTGCTTCTACATTTTCAAGCACCTAAAGAAAATGATACATTTCATTAATATAAAATTATTTTATTACTATACATGCACCCTTGCATGTATAATAACAGACAATACTGAAAGTATGATAAAATTTGATGTTAAGTTAAAATGTGCATCTTAAAATGTTCCTATTTCGATGTTGGTAAATGAGAATTTCTTTTTAAGGTTCAATGAAAACATCGATTAAAAATTTCCTTTTTTTTTTTGTTGGTGAAGGAAAATTTTCTCTAAGCTTCAAAGAAAACAAATGAATGATTAAAAAAGTCTGTTTTTTGCTGGTAAGTGAAAATCCTTCTTTACTCTTCGATGAAAATCTATTAAAGATTAATTTTGAAGTACGAGGGCTTTTCCTCACTGATGCTGAAAATCAGACCTCGGCATCTTACCAGGCAACTTTTCCTTGATGGACGAGATAACCTCACTTTCATTCCCATCAGGAGACAAAAGTACTTCTGTACGTTCAGTAGGACGAGTAACAGCGGCAAGAGTGGATTGTATAGAAAGAATAAAAAAAAATATTAATAGTGAGGATAGTATATAAAATCATTTGGCTCGCACATCCCTTTCAATGCAAAGGTTTTTGGCTTCTTATTATGCATAGTGTGCTTCCTTTAGAACTTGAATATGGATTGAATACATTTTTTTTCTTTTCCCTTAGGTCTCCTCTTCTGCCTGTCTGATTTTTTACTTCTGTGATCCTTCAATGCCGAGTTCGGATCAAAGACAACCAGATACTGAGCTGCACTCCTGTCATGGGTAAATCTAGGGACTTGGCCTTCTCAATAAGGGGTACGTCTTCTTGGCAATCTCCTTGAATTCAAGGAGCACCATTGTCCTAAAACAGGTGCTTCCATAACCATTGCCTAACATGCATTCTTGCTTATCAGTCAGGACACATTGGCTCTCCTTCCTCCTCAGCTTCTGTAAAACATTCCCATCATCTCCTTTCTCTACTTCCAATGAAGAAAGGTTGTCCTGATCGTCACTATCGAGTAGAATACCTTCGAATATAATATGCATTTCTTCCCCAAGATCGATGTTAATCACGGGTACAATCAGGGTTAGTAGTATCGATAAATAGCTCTCTTCTCTTCATGGGTGTGAGCAAGGGTATCCTGACTGGGATCAGAATCAGTAGATAAAGGGAGGAAAAATAAAATTAGTACTGGCTGGCTGCTGCAGAAGAGCTTGAAAGAGTTATCCTGAGGGGAGGCATCCCTTTAGCTAATACACTTCATTTTCCTCTGCCATGTTGGTAAGGGCTTGGTGTTAGGTAAGCATGGCATCCTGAAGAACAAGAGGCGAACAACTCGGCGTTGGTTGGTACAACTTGGTGAGTCATTCATGACTACTTTTCCTCGTGGCATGTGCTGCCTTTTATGCTCTGCGACGATCACCTAATTGTATTGCCAAGTTGTATATGCAGTTGCATACTGCCACAACACCTTGTCATCCTAACGTATTTTCTTGCGCAAATCAAAACGGTGCAACTGGCGTTATTGCTCATCATGGCTTGCACCACCATATAGCAACTAATGGCAACGCCCAGGCGAAGCTTCACTACGTCATGCAACACTATGGTATCTTTATGAGGTGAGCACCTTAACATGAGGTCAAATGAGGATTGGTGCAGTTGGATCGCATATGCTTTCATAAACAATCACATACACCATCACAAGGTACAAACTTGCAATGCATATGACAATCATGGCGATTTTTATCATTCAGTATTACATCATAGTTACGTCACAATATACTAATTTCGTCCGTTATGATGGACAAGGTCTTAAATGCATGTTTGTGAATCAGGATTTACTTTGCTAATGTTTAAGGTTGGAATTGTAGTCTTATTTTATTCATATGTACTACAGGACCAATGTGTGGATGTCAATGATACTAAATCTGAATGGCTCAAATTTTAATATTTTGATGATTAATATGCTTAGTGTTTGTCTGGATTGGTTTATTTAATCCAAAGTGGAGAATAATCAGGTTTAATGGTATTCTATGATTAGAATATCAAAGCTCTTTGTTAAATTAGGGTATGAATTCATAGCTGTTTTATTAAAAGGATGTTAAACCCATTCCTATTTGTTTCTGCAATATGGGTATTTGAAGCCATGGAAGATAATACCGGAATTATTCTTAATTGTAACCACTTAATAAGTAAAGCTATATTACTTCTCGTGTGAATACGATTTTTGTAGAATCAAGTTAATTCTGAATGGTTTATTCTCTTTAATCTGTTATTAATGTCGAGTATCATATATTTTAGGCATAACCATGAAGATTATTCTTAAGTTTATTTGCAAGATTTCTCTAAGCCTTTTGACCCACGGTTATTAGAAATACAAGCAGTTATGAAATGATCATTATTTACTTCTCCCATGGCGATCCGTGATACCTTTTCAAGAAATATGTTACCCCTGATGTAAGCTTGTGGACACTACGAAATTGATATCGCACTTGTCATCAGGCTGAAACACATTCAAATTATAATTTTTTTATTAACTCTTTCATCAATTCTATGAGGGCATTATTGGTGCTATAAATTTCTAATTTTAGAGTGTTATTATATCTCTAATTCTCATATTGTTAAAATTCTTAACAAGACTTAAAAGCAAAGTTATCACGTGAAGTATGTTTTCCATCTTTAGAGAAACCTTTCAAAACTATAATATGTAGTACTTGTTAAGTCAGTATGAGTTATTTCTAAATAGTATTAGGATGAGGAACCATGATTGGGCTTAGAAAGGGTCTTATTTTCATAACTCCCATTTCTGTTTATCTACTATTATGTGTATGATTATAGTACTGGAAAGACCCCTGTTTCCATACGGTAAATTTTAAGATCCATGAGCCAAGTATAAAATGTCCATAATATTCGATACTGTCAGGTTATGCTCATGACTTGATGACTTAGTTATATATTGTACTCCCAGATAACGATAACTTTTAAAGAACGTCAGTTATTTCCTTTGTTATTAGCAATCCTTTCCCAGTTCCCTTTCACGACATTAATTTTGCTATCAATTAATGGTCATTTTGACATTAAATGTTTAAGCTTTAAAACATGAAACATTCAGTATTCGTATTGAAATGCTTAAGGTACATTGTATAGATCCTGACACAGTGACTAGAAAAAGTTTGTGTAAACGCCGTGTCTGAATGCTTTCTGGTTGTATATATTATTATTATTATTATTATTATTATTATTATTATTATTATTATTATTATTATTATTATTAGCCAAGCTACAACCCTAGTTTGAAAAGTAAGATGCTATAAATCCAAGGGCTCCAACAGGGAAAAATAGCTAAGTGAGAAAAGGAGATAAGGAAATGAATAAATGATGAAAGAAAATTATCAATAAATTACTTTGAAAACAGTAACATCAAAACAGATATGTCATATATAAACTATAAAAAGACGTATGTCAACCTGTTCAACATAAAAACATTTGCTGCAAGTTTGAACTTTTGAAGCTCTACTGATTCAACTACCCGATTAGGGAGATCATTCCACCACTTGGTCACAGCTGGAGTAAGGCTTCTATAATACTGTGTACTAGTAGTGAGCCTCATGATGGAGAAGGCCTGACTATTAGAATTCACTTCATACCTAGTATTACGAACAGTATGGAATGATCCAGGCAGATCTGAATGTAAAGGAGTCAAAATTATGAAAAATCTTATGCAACATGCGTAATGAACTAATTGAACGATGGTACAAAAGATTAATATCTGGATTAGGAATAAGAAATTTAGTAGACCGCATGTTTCTGTCCAACAAATTAAGATTAAAATCAGCAGCTGAAGACCAGACAGGAGAACAATACTCGATATAAGATAGAATAAAAAGGATTAAAACAATTCTTTGGAGTAGATTGATCACCAAAAATCTTTAAAAGACGTAATCAATTACCCAGTTTATTATGCAATTAAAGAAGAGACAGACCTAAAGGGTTTCTCAAAAGTAAATTTGCAGTCAAGAATCTTACCTAAAATTTCAAAAATCATTCAAAGTTGAAGAAACATTATCAATACTCATACTTTGAGTTTTGTGAGGATTCAACTTCATACCCCATAATTTGCACCATGCACTAATTTTAGCAAATCTCTAAAATATGATTCATCAACCCCAGATCTAGATTCAGGAGATATAATTGATATAATGAGAGTAGCAACATCTGCATATACAACAAGCTTGTTTTCTAGGCCAAACCACATGCCATGTGTATATAGTATGAAAAGTAATGGGCCAAGAATACTACCCTGTGGAACAACAAATATCAGATCTTTATGCTCACTATGATGCCCATCAACAACAACTCTTTAAGATCTAAATTTATTACTTAGAAATTCAATATTAATGCTTAGAAACGACCTACCACTCCCATATGTTTTGAGTTTGAAAACAAGGGCCTCATAATTAACCCTAAAATCAAAGCCAATTATATAAACTTCCTTACCACAATCAAGGGATTTCTGTACAGCATCACATGCTCCAAGGCCTTTACGAAAACCAAATCGCAAACTTAGGAACAGATGATTACCGTCAGCAAACCTATTAAGTCATTTTGCCAGAGGATGTTCAAATACTTTAGATAATATGGAAGTTTTGGAGATTAGGCGGTAATCAGTTCGACTTGAGCTACCACAAACACATTTACATAGGGGAGTAACATTACCAATTCTCCAAATGCTAAAAGCTCCTTTTCTTGCTAACTTACGCAAAATAACAGATAACTTTGGAGCTAAGAAATCTGCAGTCTTTATAAAAAACAAAGGAAAAATAGCATTTTGGTCTTCACCTCCATAAGCATCACTATCCTCAGGGAAACAAAAATGATGAAGTTCGAGTTTCTCATTTCTCTGTTAACTGTCAAACACATCATCCAAAAGTGAGTGACTGAGCCATCTGGTTTAAGTAAAGGGGGAACTGTTGCATCTACACCAAAGCTTGCAGATTTAAGGGTAGTCCACCACTTATGTTCCTGGGTTTTATCAGAAAGGGTTTCTTTTATGATTAAATTGTATTCCTTTTCAGCTGAACCACAAACTCTCTGAGCAAAGGCTCTAAGCTGAGTATAGTTTTTCCAGGTCAAACTTGATCTGTTACCAGTTCAAAGGTGATAGGCTACCTGCTTCTCCAAATAAGCATGTCTACAATCATCATTGAACAATGGTTTGTCCTTCACTTGGTACCTTAGCACACGAGAAGGGATATCCCTATCAATTATGTTGACTAGATTCTTATTCCAACGGAAAACAGGATCAACACTACTATACAATGGTGACCAATTCAAGTCCAAAAGATTATGCAAAATCCCATTCCATTCTGCTTGAGATTTCATATAAATGTTACATGAGTATGATATATAAGGGACAGGCTGTTCAGTCTTCACTATTAATGAAATCAAGGCATGATCAGATTTCCTGACGGGAGAACCTACCTTACTTGTTTTAACGTCAGAGGAGTCGGTGTATACGAGGTCCAAGCAGTTACCAGACCTGTGAGCAGCTTCGATTATGATTTTCTCACAGCCTGATTCAGAGGCAAAGTCTAGAGCTTTTAAGCCATGGCGATTGGTAGGGAAAACAGAACTTAACCACCCACTATGGTGAGCACTAAAATCACCAAAAAAGAAAAAAGAAGCCATTCTATCATCTTCTTGTATCTTAGCCATAATGGTAAGAAGACAGTTGAAGATAGAATCATTCATGTTTGGATTCCGGTAGGTCGAACACAAATAGAAGTTGTTATGCCTGCCACAAACTTTCGTTACCTGAATCTCATGACATCCACATTCATAGTAGGACTTATGAAAAGCAAGGTTCTCAATCCTAATATACACCTCCATTCCTCTGGCCCTAGGGATGGCATCACGTTTCATCATTATTGGCTTCCTAAAATCAATTATAAGTAGCTTAGATGAGTGCCTCATATTAGAAAACCAAAGTTTCTGAGCACAAAAGAATATCATACTGTCTGGACGCAACAGTAAGGTCTTGAATATTTGAATGAAGACCACGAATATTGCAATACAGTAGACGACATTGATGAAACCTAGGACATTCTGGTCCCAGATTGTACTCAATGTCTCCAGACAACATAAGAATTATTGATAATAAAAAAGACATCATATTCAAAACTAGATTAACAAGAATTATAACTAAAACAGCAGAGAAAAAATATAAATAAAATGATTGAAGAAACCTATAGGCTACAGAAAAAAGTCGGAAAAACTGGTCAACA
>NC_090725.1:194830292-194835292 GCF_036898095.1 Palaemon carinicauda
CACACGTCATGCTTTGCACCTATCAATCTCAACACAGCACTGTGCCCCAAATCTCGTATTAACCTCTGGGGATTTTAAATGATTACTTCACTCTGCACACTTCATGAATTCATTCATAATATTCATACATTCTGATCATAATAGACTATTATCAATCTTCGAAAAATGATTATGAATCTCGGTTCAGAGTTTCATTGTTTTATTGAACTTTCTTTTTATCTACGGTTTTGATTTCATTATTTCCATCTGTACTTTTTCTAGTAGACAGCATTTCTTATTGGAGAACTATTATTATTATTATTATTATTATTATTATTATAATAACAACAACAACAACATAACAAAACAATAATAATACAGCAATAACAATAATAACAACAATAACAATAATAACAACAATAACAATAAAAACAACAATAACAATAATAACAACAGCAATAACAACAACAATAACAATAATAACAACAATAACAATAATAACAACAGCAATAACAACAACAATAACAATAATAACAACAATAACAATAATAACAATAATAACAATAACAATAATAACAATAATAACAATTAACAATAATAACAATTAACAATAATAACAATTAATAATAATAATGGCCCTTGGCTTCAATCGTTGCAAATTCTCTCATTCACGATACAGAGAAATGTGTAACCCATACACTAAAAAATCATGTATTTGTGGTTCTGCAATAAGTTCTTTCGTGCCCTGACAATTCCAAACCCACCGCGCTCCTTTTCACTTGGAATGCTTCCCACCGTATCCCTCTCCACACAACAAGACCACCAATATCTTGCCGAATTGGCTTCAGTCTTGTATTGACACTTCTCACATGTGTATCTCCCGCTTCAGTCCCTCTTAAGGAGAATTACAGTGTGATGTAAAAAAAACTCATGTAAAAAAAACTACATATCCAGGGTTTAGTATAAACAGTTGATAGCTTGAGAGTTACATCATGCTAAAGACTTCCTGTGTAGAAATGTGTATGTAAACATTTAGTGGTGTTGTACTGATACTTTTTTATCTTAATTGTCATTGTATTTGTGTATTCACTGTATATTAGTGTTACTGTTATATTAACTAGTGTACAGTACTGTATATGAAATACCATACTTTACACTAGTACTGTGGAATAGGCTACACACACGGTAAGTTTCACTGGTGAGGGTCGACTTGCCAAAAACAGTGTCCATTATTGAGTGTTATCATACCTAATTAAAGAAAAAGGTTCACGACCTGCTCCAACATGGTTCTACAGGTGAGGTTGCTGGCCTTTGTTGTGAGCCTCGTGGACATTTCTGGATTCTGGTAGAACCGTGTGGTGGCCTTTGTGATATCTAGCTTCGTCAACTCAAAGGCCTGTTGCTGTGAGGTCTCCCCCTTTAATTTCTTAGCTTTTGCCTTCAGGACTTCCTTTAGAGGGGACATAATGTGGGTGAGGTCTCCCCCTTTAATTTCTTAGCTTTTGCCTTCAGGACTTCCTTTAGAGGGGACATAATGTGGGCAATGTCTGGTGTGGTATGATCTGGTGTTAGTCCAATGAACTCTTGCAAAGATTTGACCATTGTTGGTGTAGAGAAGTCCTTCACGAGGAGACCTCGTGGCCCAGGAAATCCACCTTTTCGGCTCCAAACGTACATTTGTCAAAACAGACAACCAATCTGTGTTCCTGGAGGCTTTTCAGGACTGACCGGACTTGCCCCATGATTTCTTCTAGGGATTTGGAAAAGACCAGGATGTCATCCACATAACAACTACAGAAGGGTAGGTGCCCTAGGATGCTGTCCATCGGGAATTGGAAGGTAGTCCCAGCATTTCTGAAGAGAAAGTTGGATTAGGAGAAAGTGTACGTTCCAAACAGCATGATGAAGACCTTCTTAGGAAAGTCGTCAAGATGGACAGGAACTTGAAAACTGGACTTGAGTAAGCCTGATTTTGTGAAAATTTTGACCCCGTGAAAAGTCCCAGGGAGGTCCTTCGTGTTTGCTAGTAGGAAGTGGTCCGGCATCATCGTGATGTTCAGGTGGTGATAATCTCCTCAGGTCCTTAATGTACCATTGTATTTCTTTACCATGTAGAGTGGAGTAGCCTATGGACTTGATACCCTCCTGCAAAAGCCCATCTGTTCCACGTAGCAAATGAGCGTTTTGTGTCCTGGAGTTTTTTGGACGGCAGATGTCTGAACTTGGAGTGTGTTGGTGGCTTCGTGGGGGAGTTGTGACGGCAGATTCCTTTTTTGGCTTGTGTTCCAGCCATCTGACACAGTTCCGGTTTTAAGACATCCAGAAATTTCTGTAGGACATCACAATACTTGTGAGAGCGGTCGGGAATGCTATGTCCCTATGTCCAGTAGTCGTTTCCATGCCACATCCACCAGAAGATCGTGATGGGCCAGGTAGTCAGCTCCCAGCAGGGGAGTCTATGATGAAGGGCCAAGTGTAGGAATTTGCAGGGATCAGTGCAACAACTGTGTTGATTGGTCGGTTGTGGTCATCTTTCAATGGCAGAAACAGTCGATTACATAGCCCCTGTGTCCACCTGGATCCTCCTGCCTAACATAGCATCATTGAGGTAAAACCCCACAGGCTGGGATTCTGTAGGATTTGCGGTCACAGTTGATATTGTGAATGGCTGCCATCTTAGTTTTTAAAAGATACAGGGAGACTTGCATCTCCTGGCCTCCTCCCCAAATACTTCATGGTAGAAAAACGAGGCTCTATTGGACTACTACTGCTGCTGCGTAGGCTATCATCTCTAAAGCGCAGCATTGATGTCCATCTCATCCAGATCCTCCACATCCATGGTGTTGGTTGAGAGCATTGCAGTGTATTTTGATGCCTTGGATGCCTCGTGAAGTTTATGGGCCCTGTTCACCAGGACATCCAATGAAGTCGTGTCAGCCTTAACAGTTTGGACCCTCATAGCCTGTGGAAGGCACGCCAGGAATATCTCACGTTACAGGCTGATCTCTCTCCTACATCATTTTACGTATACTTCTGGCAACATCAGGAGGTCCACTAACTAGTCTCAGGCGTCCACAAAGGATTTGCTCCCGGGGATTGCTTTTTGAGGTTTGCATTCGTTAAGCCCTCACAGAAACAAGAAGGGACTATTTTCTCGATGAAGTTGGTTTTTAGTTCTCCATAGGATACCTGGCCTGATTGAGTATCTAGCCATGTCGTGATTTTGTTGAGGCTTTTATTTTATTTTGATGTTGTTTGTAAGTCCATATATGCCCCACAAGCTTTCCACTTTATTTTCAAAATTCTTCCATAAATATTTGGACAGAAACGTTTGGTCCATGAAGCCTCATTCTTATGAGCTTACACTTAATTTCCATCACAGTTTTTAAATCATGTTTTATTGTATTCTCAGTAAAATATGAGACCATAACCATTCTTGACATATCAGATATGTAAGCCTCTGCAATTTATAAAGATATCATCATCATAGAATAAATAATGGTCCCTTCGTGACCCTTTCTTCACTCTATCACATTTTAAAAGCCTTGGCTAACCAGTTTCTAAATTATACTTTTACTATCATGCTACAGTATATTACTTATAATCTCAGTCTTGAACTTATAAGTGCTACTCCAATTTCAACCTCCTATATGCTCTCTCTCTCTCTCTCTCTCTCTCTCTCTCTCTCTCTCTCTCTCTCTCTCTCTCTCTCTCTCTATATATATATATGTATATATATGTATATATATATATATATATATATATATATATATATATATATATATATATAATATATATATATATATATATATATATATATATATATATATGTATTTATATATATATATATATATATATAAATATATTTATATATATATATATATATATATATATATATATATATATAAATATATTTATATATATATACATATATATATATATATATATATATATATATATATATATATATATATATTTATATATATATTTATATATATGTATATATATATATATATATATATATATATATATATATATATATATATATATATATATATATATATATATATATATATATATATATATATATATATATATATATATATATATATATATCTCCTAATCAGCACTTCAAAAATCAATATCAACCTAACACTAAACATTTCTTTTATTTTTATATTCGTATGTTCAATGATCCACAATTCTCCGAAATTTTTACCGTAGAATTATATAAAAAGAAAAAATCAATGAATTTTCAGACGCCATCTCTCCATTTTATTTGTCGTCTGGAACTCAAATTCATTTGTAACCTTTTCTCTGCAATTACTTTTTTTGAATAAAAACCTTTTTTTCTGAAAACCTTCACTCATCTTCTCACCTTAATTAGTAGATATGTTTTTTTTTCTTCATCATTCATTTAACTATATTTCTTTATAGATTCATTCGTCTATTTTGTACCCGGTATCTGAAATACTTGTTATCTACTTCGGTAAACATCTCATATCTTTATTATAACGAAATCTAAAATATAAATTAAACTAAAGTTTTGGCCTCGACTAGATTCGTAGATTAGGCTACTCCTAGCCTACTTTTCACCAGCTGTAATTCATTACAACTATAAAGATGTTTCTTTAGTTCTGCTCTCAACCGTGTTTTTATTACAAGTATAGATGCCACTATATTTGAAATTATCTTTGATATCTTGATTATTTGGGGATATTAATATTCTTCATTACAGCACCTGCTTTATCACTATCTATCTCAAACATACTCAAATCTTCTTTTCATTAAGATTTTCATAGATTTAAGAAAGGTGTATTCTTCCTTCTCTTGACAACAGAAAACAACACTTTTCATAAAAATCAACCTTTATACTATTTTTTGCGTGGCTATTTATTTTATTCGGCCCATCGAACATGAATAATGTCTCAATAGTTTTCACTCATTTTCTTTCAATCTTGTGATCAAACAAACTCGCATGCATCTATCCACTTATTCTATCTTGTTTGAATTAAATTACC
>NC_090725.1:194840292-194852792 GCF_036898095.1 Palaemon carinicauda
TCATATTCAAATAAGCCATATAAATTTTTGATACATTAATGTCTGGATTCTCTTAACGACCTCGGGATCAGAGCCCCAGGCGAAATCACACAAAGACAAGAGCTTGTGACCGGCCGGGAATCGAACCCTGGTCGGCAAGCTTGTATAGACAGTGACTAAACTACTTGGCCACGAAGAAAGATAAAAGTCATTGACAATTCTTCTATACTTATACCTGTCGAATTCAGGTGTTTTGTACTTAGAATTGAAATCAACCCATCTTCACCATCGTAGCTAATTGGTAGTTTGTTACTTGGCATTCGATTAATGATAAATTTTGCACATTTAGACGTGTTTTTCAAAAATTTATGTGGCTTATTTGAATATGAAAAACACGTCTAAATGTGCAAAATTTATCATTAATCGAATGCCAAGTAACAAAAGAGGTGAGTGAGATGAGTGTGATTACCGAAATTAAAGTAGATTGCATGAAATAGACATCTACAAGGGCCATGAAAACTACAGGTTCATCTCAACTGAAGTCTATGCTTCATCTCACTAAGGAAACAGGCAATTCTCATCATGAAGCTGGAGAAGCAAGGAATACTAAAGATTCAGCACCATCCCTGTTTATTATTGGTGGAATGAGGAGTAATCCAATTACCATTGCAACTTCAAACTTGCTAAACATTCCAACTGGCCAAGATGTGAGCCCTACTTTTCAACACTACTTAGCAGTAGTAAAGTGAATTGGACTGAAGGCCTTATTTGATATTTAAACCAACAGCATAGGATGACCAGCACAATAAAGTTACACATATTTCAGTGTTAAAAAAAAAATAAGGAAAGGAAAAATTGAAATATATCCAGGTAAAACGATAGGGTGATAGCTCTCCTTATCATGATACAGATATCTTCCACAAGAAGAATTCCTGATATTATCGATTCCATTGAAAAGAAGAAATGCAGCACCAAATCTCTATCAGAGTTTAATCAATTTGGTTATATCAAGGGAGGTACGAAGTCCAAATATATATATATATATATATATATATATATATATATATATATATATATATATATATATATATATATGCATATTCAGCTTTATTCTATATAATAGAGCAAAATATAGCATGAACTAATGATTTGTATTACAATTCTGACTTCTAATCAAGGCGGTAAATTCGGATATTTGACAAAAGGGAGACACAAAAGACCTAAAAAATTACCGCCCAATAAGTTTACTCTTCGTGATACATGAAATATTTACAATATATATATAGATTGCTAATGCAAAAGAGGTGAGTGAGATGAGTGTGATTACCGAAACTTGTACACAATATACATATTATAAAAAGAAAGGAGGCTGACATTAGTACGGATGCCATATATGCTACTTAATAATGTCCGCTTCACTATAGTGAGATCTTAACAGGTCTGGCTGAAAGGTACGGAGTGCCACTTTTTTATCATAAACCCACAGTATATAGTTGCAATTCATTTTTGGTGGGTATGGTCAGTATAAATCAACAAGGTATTAAATCTTGTGAATGTGAAAGGAGCAAAGCCACAGCTGGACATTGTGAAGTTTTTTAGTTGGGTGAGGATTTTAAAGTATCCCATGGAAATAAAAAGATATACAGTATATGGGAGATATACTAGTAATGGGAAAGGGATGAAGCCCTCTAGTCAGCTTTTTGGGGAGGTTGCTTTGAATACGAAACGACGACTGTTCTGATGAAGAAAGACAGTGTCATTTTAATAGACAAATTAGAGTCCAATCAAGAGGAATCTGACACAAGGGTTCTGTTGCATGTAATATATAGTTTTCAGCATGATGTTATTAAGCTGATTTATATCAATGGTACTTATACATGATAATATAATTGTCATAAGCATATGCCATGCAGGATGCCTGAATTGTGAGTTCAGACTAGCACTGACACATACTCTACATGTCAATTCATGAGCCAGCAAATACTATAGAACTAGGAAAAATGTAGAACATTAGTCTTCGTCCATAGTTTAAGTGAAAAGGATACAATAAGCCACCCATATTTCTCAGCGAAAAAGACATGGGTGACTAATAGCAAAATGATCACCATTTAATAATTGAAAAATTTTTCACAATCCGAGTAGACTAGATAGAGATCTTACACAGGAGCCTACAAGTCAAATCAGGAAACTTATCCAGTTTTAATACATGACCTAAAAAAATGGAAGCTGGTGCATTATGCTTTGAAATGGTATGCATAGTTTGTTTAAATCTATTTGGAATTATATTTTGCTCAACAACAGATAGTAGGTTGACCAGGGCACCATCCACCCATTGAAATACTACCGCAAGAGAGTTATTGGGTATTTTGACTGGCCCGAGAGTACTACATCGGGTCCCTTTCTCTATTTACGGCTCATTTTCCTTTGCCTAGACATACACCGAATAGTCTGGCCTATTTTATACACATTCCTTTCTGTCCTCATGTACCTGATAACACTGTGATTACCAAACAATTCCTCTCTCTCAAAGAGTTCACTGATGCACTGGACTAGTTCAGTGGCCACTTTCCTCTTGGTAAGAGTAGAGACTCTTTAGCTATGGTAAGCAACTCTTCTAGGAGAAGGACAATTGTTCTCTTGTTTTTGGTAGTGCCTTGGTCTTCCACTATCATGGGGTAGAGTTTTCTTGCTTGAAGGTACACTCGGGCACACTATTCTATCTTATTTCTATTCCTCTTGTTATTTTGAAGTTTTTATAGTTTATATATGAAATATTTATTTTAAAGTTTTTTCTTAAACATCTCTTGTAGTTATTTCCTTCCCTCACTGAACTATTTTCCTTGATGGAGCCCTTGGGCTTATAGGAGCCTGGTTTTCCAGCTAGGGCTATTGCTTAGCAAGTAATAATAACACTAATAATAATAAACGTATCCAATTTTTATGAATATATTTTGTTCAAATTAGGTGACCTTATTGCATTCGTAAAGAACTTTTTATCTAAAAAATCTAAATATGTAATTAAAAAAGGAATTAATTGTATGTAAGTCCGGTTTTTATTTGATGTAAACCAAATTGATATACCTAAGTGTAAAACAAAATATTAATTTGAAAATGTCACTACGTGAGAGATGGTTGGTCAATAGGTCTGTAATATTTTGGAGGAAAAGTGAAATGTCTTGAGCAGACATTTTTATTTCATTAGGCTGGGTGAATAAAAGAGGTTATTTCTCAGTCACTCCCAGTATTTTTCCTGTACCAGCTATTTTTTAAATCTAAACTTTTTAAGCTTTTAAGTGATACCAAGTTTATAGAGTTGTGGAGAAGGAAGATGTTGCAGGGGGGTTTGTTGTGACCCATGGCCTAGCCCTAATGGCAACTAAATAGACCAATGGCATTAGCATGTAGTAACTTTTAGTACATGCTCATACACAAAAGGATATAAGAGAAACTGTGCATGTGCGAAAACCAAGTTCTATGCTATTTGCAGTTATGCATGTTCGGCTAATAAATGTAATGGCGTACTGTAGGCTCCTCAATGCAGCTATTATTAGACAGTGACTTTCTTGTGATAATGAGTCTGATGAAGATGTTTTATTTCTTGAAATGATAATGGTTACTTATGGTTTTTCTTAACACATGAAAAGGCCATTCAATTAACATGTTCAGAAAAGTGTGGTATATGCATTTGATTAAAGGCCAAATAAGTAGAGTATTTTTTTAAAAAGAATTATGTGATAGGTATTTGCCATCACAAGTGTGTAGTCAGGTATTTGTTTTCTTTACTATTAAGTTTTCCTTTCTCTAATTTTCTTTTATCAACATGTTAGCATCTTTTTAGTTATCATGTTTGTAAAAGCAATATTAGTTTTCACTGTATATTTTGTTTACCCGTTATGTCCTTCTATTAGTATCTTATAGAAGAAATACCTAAAACTCAATTAGTTTATCAAAAAATTTGGTTTATGCATTTGATTAATCTTCAAATTATAGATTTGTATAATTTATAGACGCTAATAAATAAGCATAAATTCTTCATATGTCCAAATAGGGTAAATTCTCTATCTAAGCAGCCAAATGTTATGGGTATTATTTCAAGATATTGCTTAAAAGAAAAAATGTTTTAAAAAAGACATTTGCCGCAATTTAGACATCGAATAAAAATGTCCTAGAGTACTGAGATCTACTAATAGATTTTAAAAAAATATTTTTTTTTTAAAACATTCGAAAAAAAAATAATTTTAATAATTTTGTTCCCGAAAAAAAAAATAGTTTTTGTGGATTTTTCCTTTAAGATTCCCCTAGCTAATAAGACTGAAAAAAAAGTCAGCTGCTTTGTATGGAAAGGCTCGAAAAGCTTTATATTAGACACCGGGAGAACATGATATACGTCTGGGTAAGTGTCTGGTGTAATACCTGACGAGGGGGCCGGGGGGGGGGGGGTTGTCTTGTACGATATTAGGAGTCTTTGTCGCACTCGTAAACCTCTTACCTCCTCAGTGTTTAAGAGGTAATTAACTCCTTTTGATGACCTCACTTGGTAACGCATTGGTACCAGGGGCTTTGTAAGTGTTCTTTCCTATGTGAGAGAGAGAGAGAGAGAGAGAGAGAGAGAGAGAGAGAGAGAGAGAGAGAGAGAGAGAGAGAGAGATTGTCAGTGTGCATTTTGCCATTTGTGTTCTTTCTTATAAACATTTATATGGAAACTTGAATCTTTTAACTGTTTGCATCCTTCATTAGGTTTATGATGTCTTTTTATGTTAGCCACCGATTAATTTTTATATCATGATTAAGACAAAAAGAAAACTAAATTTTTTCACATTGATGATTAAAACGATGTCAGAAGCCAATCTATGTAAGATACATGGAGGTTTATATTTATATATTCTTTTATTTATTTATTTATTTATTCATATACCTACTTATTTATTCCCTTATCTGTTTTTTAGCCTTGTTATTGTTAATTACTAATTCGTATTTTCTTATTTTTTCCCTTGAAATTTGAACGTCAATTCCTGTAATGGATATCATCGATATTCTGTATTTGTTGGACAGTATTCTGTATTGCTAGAATTAAGTGTGATGATATCCCTAGCCAGTGGCATCTACAGATTGAAAGCATAACCTTTAGACAAACATATATCTTCTTGTGGTTCTGTTGGTATTGTGTAGTTTTACCGAAGAACTAAAATTATTAAAAAAAAGGGAATTTGAAAAAAAAAATACCTATGAGTAAAACAAAATAATAATTTGAAAATATCACTACGTGGTTTGTTCTATAATGATATTAGTATCCTCCACAGTTCTGAATGTTTGACAATGCTTTTTGTAAATGTATATAATGGTGTGACAATACAGTACTTGGTATTAATAGTAGAACATTCGTTATCCTCGGTGAACGCTGTATAAATACTGCACACTTCAGATATTTTACACAAATTACTTAGAGACTTTGGTATCCTCTTTTGTAAAAACTGTAATGTCGGTATAGGAGATATATGGAAGATATATAACACAACCAGTGTTTCAATTGGGATTTTGTTTTCTGTGTTAGTGCCTTCAGTTAATGCCATATAGAATAGATGAGGATGCTATTACTTCAAGAGGGATAGTACTTATGACCTCCATGTAATATCGCCTTTATATTTTATTCTGGTAATTTAGCTGTGCATTATGCTCGTATTTAAGTATTTTATTCAGGGTTATTATACTTTGCAACTTAAATATTTATTGTTTCCTAATAGGCCGATACTGTATGTGATATTAGTGTCCTGTGTTTGGGGATAGGATGAATAAATAACGTCATTTATATTTATAAATGGAACGAAGAACGGATGAAGTTTTCAATTGTAGAGACCTCTGAAACATTTCATATATACTGCATATTGATTGCATCGTGTTGTATACAATAAGAGCCCAGTGCTTATCCATATCTTTCTTTCTTCAGATGTATTTTGTAGTGCAACTGTGAATTTATAGATTTATTTTCTCATATCTCACTTTAATGACAACAAAAAGAATTTTAGAAAATTTTTACGCATATCAAGAGATTATTCTTATCATTTCCACGGAAAGGATTTACCTTTTCTATATATTTTTTTTTTTTGATTAGTTGTAAAATCCACTTTCAAAAAATCAAAACTTTTAATGTCTGTATGTTATGAGCAATATCCTGAAAAAACTGCAACATACAGCAGTTGCTGTTTGTAGTGATTTAATCGGATACTTACATGAACGGGATTCTTAGCTGATGTTATCACGTGGGTGCAAGAAGTACCTTCTAGTGTTAGCCGTACCATGAGTATCATATAGATAGCAAATACACCGACTCTTCTCTTCAGTATTCTATCGTGGTTGACGAGGAACAGAATAAAAAAAATACTGAGCCGTTGCAACAAGGAGTAACACCTGATTGCGACTCGAAAGGTAACCTTGGAATTATTCCCTGAACTTTAGATCATACTTACATTCATATACACTGTTTTAAAGTAAAGAAGCAGCCTGTTGTTTTTATATCCATCCATCTAAGTTGTTATATGCAGAATTACTGGCAGAGCATATTAATAATAATGAAATAATAATTATAAGAACCATTGAAATGGTTTCCTCTAAGATTGATACCACTGAAGCAGCGATCACCTTCACCAATCCCTGTTAGAGAGTCTTTTTCCCATACTACTGTTATTATCATTATGATTATTTCTATTATTGCTTTACAACATGTTATCATATCGATAGAGATGGACTATACGATCATAATTAATCTGTTTAATTTCATATGTCATATGAGCTTTAAAATAATTACTCAAAATGCAAGGTTTGATTTGTGAAATGAAGACTGATGAAGGAGAAGAGATCCTATTGAAAATACCACTCATTATTTTAATCCAAGACAGGATAGGGAAAGAGAGAATAAACACCAGTAATTTGAAAAACTTAAAGATGTTCCAGTATGTAAACTATGCTGGAATAACTACACTATAAACGACAGTACAAATGCCGTCTTCTACTTTTCAAATCTGCTTTGTGTTTTGATCTGAGTTTTCATTTCCGGAATGACTCGATATTCTGTAGAGAGAGAGAGAGAGAGAGAGAGAGAGAGAGAGAGAGAGAGAGAGAGAGAGAGAGAGAGAGAGAGAGAGAGAGAGAGTTCAAATGACGCAAAATATCTAAAAATTAGATGGCTCACTATATATAATGTAGCAACACTAGAGTTTCGTAATAAAATTATTTCAATATGGAAAAAAAAAAAAAAAAAAAAACGCTGTGATCAGTGAGGATTAGAAAATTACTCATGTATTGCAAATACTTATACTATCAGCTTAGTAGCATAGAGAGGTCATTGTCACTTTAGCTGCTATGCCTCATTTAAGCGAATTCTAGCAAGAGAGTCCGCAGACCCTCAAGAGGAGTCAATAACATCCAGGGCACTCAAATTCTTTTTATAATATATTGAGAGAAGAATAAATCCCAATATAGTCTGAGTGAGTTAAAGAAAATTGTGGTTGGAGTTTCTGTGGACACTGGCTAAAGTGTACACTTCTAGCCCACTATATGAACAGCATATATTACATGCATCTGTACCTTTACTCAAACAGGCCAAAAGATTCTAATTGAGCAATGGTATCCAGACAAGAAATCCAATGAAATTAGTGAGAGAGACTACATTGATGAAACTACTTAAAAATTTACTGAGAAGATAATTATAGAATGTCATATGGTTTAAATGTCATTTTCTTTCTTACATTATGTTATAGATGGTGAAAATCTACCTAACTCTGTTTCTTGTCAAAATCCAGCAACATTTGGTCAGATACTGGAAAATATTGCCGTCTACTTTTTGGGTGTATTCAGAGAGAGACAATGTTTAAACAGTTGAGCGACAGCGCCGATCATTAAACAGAACTTCAAGAAGAATATTATTTTATGAAATTAAAAGAGCTGCTATTCCACGAGCAAAATTTTTAGCAAACCAGAAAAATAAACATGCTCTAATTGATACTGTTATGCTTAAAAAGAAAACAAAAATATTCAGTTCACAAACTGAAACGAATTCAGATACTTTTATTATCATAGATGATCTTGATCATGATAAAATACTATACAGCTGGTATTGTTGAGCAGTATACTGTTTTACTTGTGGTTTCAACTGCTTTAGCTGATAAAGATCTTGACATTTGGTATCCTAAACCAGGTAGTACCACCGAATTTTACAACATTCATACAGTGAAAAGACATACTGGTGAAAGCTGTGCTTTTTGTTTACGCCATGACTAGGTCTGATGTGACATGTGCACTCTGCTAAAAAAAAAAAAAAAATATTAAAGCACTTAGGCTTTTGTACAGTAGTCGGGTTTTGCGAGAGGAAAGAAAATAGAAATATTCAATTAAAAGGATCCCATCAGTGATGGCATAAAAAATGCTAGAGAAAGTTTACCCTTACATTTTATGGGTCTAAATCAATGTCATTTAAGTAAGCTCAGATATTTCATGTATAATAGAGTTATTGCGGAAAAAAAAAAACGTGAATAATCAAGTACAGGAATCACCTGGAAACTGCCTGGATTCAACAAAATGGTAAAAGAATCGCTGAAACCTGTCCCCACTATCAAAGAAGCAGATCCTTTGAAACTAGTTTCTTGCAATTGTAAGGCTGCATGCAAAAATTAGTTTAATTGTGCAAAGTCCGGTATGCACTGCTCAGCGATTTTTGGAGAATACCCCCCCATATATATATATATATATATATATATATATATATATATATATATATATATATATATATATATATATATATATATATATATATATATATATATATCAAAATTCATTTAAAATAATTCAAGAAGACCCAGAGTACTCAGTAGGAAAATTGTGTACAGACATGCTTGCAAATTTGTACATTCATAGAATAATTTATTATTAGAAACTATTTGTTGCCAACTGTGATGTAATATCAGTTATATACTTTACATCTGCAAATTGAATTAATATATATCGTCTTAGCACTGCGAAGAAAAAAAAAATTATCTGAACGTATTGATTTCAGTTTTGTAATGTTAGATTACTTCTGTTTGTTTAATGTATCCGAAAATAAATTTCCGAAATGTTATAATTTAAAGTTTGTCAAGTCTATGGCTTTAAATATATTTAAGAATAATAATGACTAGACTCGAGGTGGTAACAGAGTTATAAAAAAATGGTCAAAATATTTAAATAAAAAGATGGCATGCAAAAAAATACTCAGTTACATATCTAAGGAGAATATACAAAATAACTCTTAGTGCAATAAATTGGTATGAAGAAGATTTTACTTTACATATTTCATACACTGTAAAGTACACTAAACAGTATTAAGCAGGATTAATTTAAGTATTTATGTAATCCATATTAATCTTCACATCTCAATCTACAATCGCCTGCACTAAATCTGGAGAAATCTCAACAATACAGTATTCAATTTAAGAATGACAAAAAAGACGCTGTAGTGCTGCTTTCAGACAAGAACAAAGGTATTTACTATAAAATTGGTTTCGATCAACAGATTAATACACTTCCGAGGTAACATGAGTCCGTACTAAATCTGAAGAAATCTCAATAGTTCAGTATTCAATAAACGAAATGCAAAAGACACTTAGGTGCTGCTTTCAGACAGAAGCACTGGTCTATACAGTATTATACAGTTAGTGTCAATCAACAAATGAATACATCTACATGACATTAGTAGCAGGTTAAGTAAAAGTTTGGACTTTGTAATAGATTGAGTGATGGAAATCATCGATTATACAAACTTGTTAAAAGCACGTTAGTAATCATCACTGATTCAAGCAAAACAATGGCACTAGACTTAATACACTCACAGTAAAGACCACTTGACAAAAACATCGTTTTATAGAGACTTAACACTTTAAAATGTTACTATATTTAAACACTTTTAGTAATCCTCGCGATCAGAGATATATGAGAAGAGAGATAAATTTTCAGGAATTGGAGGGAACTTATCTTTAGTAGACGACTCCTCAGTGGACTCGCCAACGTTGATGTTGACTAGCATGTGCGTCCTTTTCCCTAGCGCTAACTCATTTATTTAACAAAAACCCTGGTATCAAAATGCGCCTTGTTCTGGATCTTTGTAATAGAATTTAACGTTATTACAATATTATAGGAGGTAACTAAAATTATTCCTATTGACATTATAAAAAGATACTTAAAGAAATCTCCATTAAGTAAGATAAATTATAATTTCTGAATTGGGCCTCATTCCAAATGACGTCACTTTATTTTAAATACCATTCTAAACTCATTGTAGCATGATTTTTCTCTACCTTGCTATGAATTTCGAGGTTTTGCATGAGGCATATTATATTCTTTGGAATTCGCAATTCATTTATGTTACTGGCATTTATATGACTGAGCAATTACATAACAAGAACTTAGTGATAATAATGATAAGAGTGAATACTATTACTACTTATAAAATCGTAATGATTTTAAGCACATAAGCCATACACAATAATTCTCCCTTCGATAGGTTATTCCTAACAAGATGATCATTATCATGATTATATTTTATAATCATGTTAATGATCAAAATCAGAATGAATGGATTTCCCATTTTTGCACATGTTCATTATATGTATTACGTTTTTATAATAATGCTAATGATCATCTGCAAAACTGAAATCAATATATTAAGATTTTGCCATACTAACGGGAGTTTGGGCAACCGGAAGTCATCAAGGATAGAGATGGAAATATATTCCATAGGAATATAGACATTAAGAAGAGATGGTTAGAGTATTCTGAACAACTATTGGATGCGGACCATAAGAGAGAGGAGCTAGGAGAATCTCAGAGGGTGGAGGCGACAGTGATGGAGATACAAAATACAGAAGTTAAGCTGGCATTGAGTACCATGAAAAATTATAATACAAGAGGTCCATCTGAGTTTCAAATTGAAATGGTCAAGATACTAGCTACAGAGGGGGAAGAGTGGATGCTAGGTATATTGAGAACGAGATGGGAAGAGTAAATAATTCCTAACAACTGCGTAGAGATTCTAATGGTATCTATATTCAGGTGATGTCATGGAATGTAGTAACTACAGGATAAATGAACTAACATATATTGGCTTGAAACTTTTGAAAGGGTGCTAGAGAGATTGTAAAGATTGGGAAAACTGCTGTATGGATTCATGACGGGGAAAGAGACTGTAGATGCCATATTTATAATAATGTAGCTACAAGAAAAGAGGCTAGAGTGAAACCAGAAGCTCTTCTGTACTTTTGTAGATCTAGTAAAGGCTTATGATAGAATCCCAACAAAAATGATGTTTTGGTGCTTAAGGAAGAAGAAAATCCAAGAGAAGTTGGCTGCAATGGTTGAGATGAAGTACAGAAGAACAAGAACCTAAGTCATACCAGCAGTTGGGAAAAGAAATCTTTGAAGTTAGTGCTGGATTACACCAGGGATCAACATTAAGCCTATCTGCATTTGTGCTGATCATGGACGGGTTAAGTAAACAGATCAGAAATGAAGAGTTGTAGTTGCTATATGTAGATGATTTGGTGATTACTGCTGAAAATGAGGAAGACTTACACAGACAGATTGTGGAGTGCCAGGATTTATTGGAGAGGGGTGGCTTGATGATAAATATAGATGAGATTTGAGGTTATGGTGACCAGCAAGGAAGGTAAGAGTTGTAGTTGCTATATGTAGATGATTTGGTGATTACTGCTGAAAATGAGGAAGACTTACACAGACAGATTGTGGAGTGCCAGGATTTTTTGGAGAGGGGTGGCTTGATGATAAATATAGATGAGATTTGAGGTTATTGTGAGCAGCAAGGAAGGTAAGAATAGGATAGCCATACCCGAAAGTTGAGGCTCTGTTATGAAACACGTGATTTTGATTTAGATACTTGGGATCTACCATAAGTTAACAAGGGGGATGCGAGACTGAAGTTGAGAAAATACAGTACTAAAAACAGCAGGGTGGGAGTGGGGAGGTGAGAGTAGGAAGGTAGCTTTATTGGTATATGAGGTTGAAAATTCTAATCAAGCTGAAAGTCAAGATCCATAGCACAGTAACATACCAGCGTTAATGTACGGATCAGAATCGTGGGCTCTAAGGCGGAAAGAGGAAGCAAAGCTTGAGAAAACAGAGATGAAAAATTTGAGGTGGAATATAAGGGAATATCGCTGCTTGAAAAATTAGAAACTGATGAAATAAGAAGAATGACCGGCATAGTAAAGATTACAGATGTGTTATAAGTGCTACGAATGACATGGTATGGGCACGTGTTGAAGATAGATTGTGGGGAAGGAGTAGGGAGAACCTGTGAGGAACCTGTTAGGAGTAAAGATCGAAAGGGAGCCAGAGAATTATTTGGCAAGGCAAGGTGATCTAAAGAGAAGTTTGTTGGAAGAGGATGCCTTTCATAGAAGGGATTGGAGAGAGTGCATCAGGCAACCAGTGTGAAAGAAGGATATTACAATTTTTTCAGTATTATCAAAATATTATGT
>NC_090725.1:194860292-194867792 GCF_036898095.1 Palaemon carinicauda
TCTATGTTCTACGCATTACTGTACAAAATGTCTCAAAATTAAAATTTAGTTAGTACAACTTCTACCTTTTCTAAATCCTGTATGTTCATCTCTCAGCTTTTCATAAATCTTTCTCTTCAGTCTCTTTAGAATATGCATACTATATACTTTCATAATAACTGACGTAAGCGTTATGCCTCTGTAATTATTGCAATCAGTCAGTTTTTTTTTTTTTTTTTTTTTTTTTTTTTTTCTATTTTCACCAACACTCCTAACTCCTATTCGTCAGGTCATGCTTCTTCATGCCACATTCTATGAAATAATTTCGTAAGTAGTCTGGGAGTCACTTCATTTTCGGCCAGTATCATCTCAGGAGTTATTCCATCGTATCTTGGGGATAGCTTTGACTTCAAACACAATTCATTCATTCATGGGCACATCAAGGTTTTCATCAGCTTCATGTATATCAATCAAATTATTCCCTTCATATGTCCTATTCATAACCTCTCTAAAGTGTTCCATCCAACGTTGTCTTTCTTCATCTTCTGTTGCTATAACAGAGCCATCTCTCTCTTTGATGGGTATATGCTTCTTCTTTGCCCCAGTTTAGATTTCACTAGTAATTCTATGAGTAATTCTTACACCATAACCTCTTCCTGAATTCATAGCTTCGTCAGTCTCATCTGGTTTACTGTCTAAATATTCCATCCGGTCATTCCTGGTTTTTCCTTGGATTTTACTGTCAATACTGGAATACTTAGCACTCTCTGCCTTGAAATCTTCAATACTTCATCGAAAACTTTCGACACTCAATTTCTGTCTCTGTCTCTTTTTTTATAGTATCCCAAGTATCAGTTGATATTCATGGCTATCTCCTTATAACTGCGTGTCCCAAAACTTCACTACCAACTGACTGATATATGTTCTCAATATAACACCATTCTTCATTAAATGTTCTTCGTCTCTTATAAAGTCTTTAAGACTTCAAATTGATTCCTATATTAATTTGAAAATATTTCTCTGTGCTCTTCCAAAATCTTAGTTGTATCAAACCCTGGTACTCTCCAAAAACTTAGTTGTATCAAACCCTGGTACTCTATCCATCTTTCTCTTGGGTGCTTTCAGTTTTAATTTCATTGTGGCAATGAGGAGCTGGTGATCACTACCAATATCGACTCCTCTATACCTTCTTACATTTGTCAGCGTCCTCCTTCTCTTTTTATTAATGGGAATGTGATCTATTTGATTATATTAGTTACCACATCGTAAAGTCCATGTATACTTGCGGATGTTCTTGTGTTGTAAAAGAGTACCTCCAATGACAAGATTGTTTGCTGAACAGAAACTTATGAAATGTGCTCCATTTTCATTTGTAACTTCGCCAAAACTCTCGACACCCATAACATTCTCTATCTCTTGATTATTTCTTCTAACTTTAGCATTGGTGTCGCTAATCTAAATTTTCATATCTCTCTCAGGGATCTCATCTATTAGCCTCTGCAGTTCATAATATTCATCTTTTCTCTCTTCAGGTGAATCATTTGATGGGGCATAGCAAACTATAACACTCATATTGCACTGATTTGATTTGAACTTTGCTAAGAAAAATCTACTATTTAAAGCTCTCCGCTTGGTTAATGCCTTTCCTGCTCTTGGTGTCATCATCATTCTTACCCTTTATCTTCCAAATCCATCTGATCTTCATGAGTATATATATATATATATATATATATATATATATATATATATATATATATATATATATATGTGTGTGTGTGTGTATATATATATATATATATATATATATATATATATATATATATATATATATATATATTGCCTTGGTCTAAAGTTTCCTTACCAATTCCCTTACAACGTGTTTCACCTAGGGCCAAGATGTCCAAACTATTTTTCATAAATTCACTCTCCACTTGCTGTAACTTCCCAACCTGATTCATGGTTCTAACATTCCAATTATCTATTTTCAATTTTTCTTTAGTGTTTATAAACCAGGAGACTCTTAGTTTCCGCTACGCCGGGGACTGGGTGCCATTCTGTCATCTTCTTTTTCCATGACTGATTAAATCCATAGAGGATTCTTTGGCTAGATACATCAAAGGATAGCCAGTTCCTTGTGATCCGCAGTGCCTATCTAACTAAGTCAAGTGACCCCTGCCAGTCAATACTAATTCTAGCAAGATCAACCCCCAGGCATTGGGAGTAAAAGCCGACAAGATAGTTTAGCCTACGCCTTAAACCCAATTCGTCTCCCTGCTCTCAGTGACTTCAGCAAGATGTAGGGGGCATTTCCTCCACACCCAAGGCCCTCATTACTCCATCAAGTTGCTCCTCTGCTATTACTAGTATAACCATTAGCAAACATGGATTGCTAAAGTATACCGCCTAGCACGATAGAACCTCGTAGCACGATAGAACCTCGTAGCACGGTAGATCGCCTAGCATGGTAGGTTTAAGGCTTATAAAATTTTAGTAGTGATTCATAATAGCAAATATATTTGGGCTTTTTCAATTGCACAAAAAAATGTAAGCTGTTAAGATGTAGGATGAGATCTTCTCCTTGAGGAGCTGGAGACGGAAGTTTTCAGTGGCATCCAGCGTATAACTCTTCAGATTAGGTATGAGGGGCCAATGATCCGTCATCCGAGTAAAGTGTTGTAGTCCAGTTAGCTATAGCTTACACTTTGGCCTTGCCAAGGCAACGGTAAACATCTCGAGCTCGATGGTGGCATAGTGTGTCTCTTTATTATTGAGAAAACAAGAACTACACTGAACTAGACGCAGGTGTCCATTACCATAGTCCTGCAGGAGAGCATATTCAATGCCGTCGATGAGTGAAGCTTCCGTCTGATGAACAACGGGTAGGTCTGAGTTAAATTGGGCAAGAACTGGTGGACTGGTGAAGGCTAACTTGACACGTTGAAATACTTCATTATGGTTGGAGGTACAGACAAATGTTCTCTTGGGACTCATCAGGGGTTGTAGAGTCTGGGCTGTAAGGGAGATGTCAGAAGTAAGCTTTGCTAACTGGCTGACCAAGCCCATAAAAGATCTAAGGTTTGTGAGTTTAGCAGGGGTTGGGAATTCCTTGATAGCACTGACTTTCTGCTGATCAACTGAGATGCTATATCCTGAGAGCTTGTATCCTGGGCACTAATCACATATCTATCCTTGATGAACAAGGTTCCAGACTTGAGGCAGCAGGTGAGAACTTCGTGGGTATGATGAAGGTGGGACATATCACCTTGCAGGCAAAAGGCGTTTCCAGTAGCTGCGAAGCTCGTTTGTCTTATGCATCAAATGAACAGACCATATGGCGTTACAAAAGGTGTTTAAATGTTGATCTTCTTCTGCCAGTTGCATCTGCCAGTACTCGTAAAGAGCATCAGCTATGGTGAAGAAACAAGCTTTCAGATCTACAGTATGAATAGCTGTGCAGTAGGAGGATGAATGGTGGACTTGACGAGAAACTTGGCTGTTCAGCTTTGTTAAGTCGACGGTGATACACGCTCCTGTCCCATTCTTGGCGACGATGATGACAGGGTGGCACCAAACTAAAGGGTCATTGGCAGTAGGTTTTATTATCACTTGGACTACCATAGAATCAGCTCCTTTTTGACTTGGTTCTTAAAAGCAAGTGGACTCTGTTTTAGTGTGTTGATGAAAAAAGGCACTGCATTACGTTCAGGTAGATTCTCATGGGAGGACCAGCCTCTGGCTTTAGTGGCATAATCTTTAAATCTTCTTTTGAGACCATCACATCTTTAAACTCTTTAACAATGTATTCCTTGGATGTTTAAGGTGATGTGGTTCCTGAGATAGGTAGCTTCTTGCATCTATTAACATATTTGACTACTAAAATAGGTTTGGGGAAGTCGGAGATGTTATGGTCAGTTGTTGACAAAGACCATAGGATAATATACCCAGAGCAGATGACATTGGAGATCCATCTGCAGTGAACATTGCATTTGGCAAAGGTGGTTAAAAACAGCTCCTGGAGATACCCATATTGGTAAGGTGTTGCTGACATCAGCACCTGTGCCTGGTAACATCTTGATGCGAGAGTTAAAATCGTGAGATGACAAGAGGACACATAAAGGTTTGGGCGTCTTGCAGATGGTGGAAGGCAATCTTAAGAGACAGCAGTTGGTCTGTGAGTCTTGTTGTTTGCTGGAGACTGAAGCGGCACCGCTGTTGCTTGATGATCTGCCTTGAGGACCATCTTTCTTGCTATCCTTGCAAAATTTATCAATGTGTCCAACACTGTGACAACAATGGCACTGGACTTTTGCGGGTAGGACACTTGACTGTCCTGGGTCTATGATCAATATGGTCAACTTTTTGTAGGTACTATTGGTAGCAGGGTATCTGTTCGGTTCATACTGACGGGCACAGAGCAGCTGGCTTTGAAGATCTCGGCGAGGGTGGAGGCTTTACACTCGACTTCTTACTTCTCTTGTAGGTGGAAACAGCACACAGTGGACTGGCAGGGCCATTTATGCCAGAAGTTGCAGTTTCAGCTGCCTCATAAAACTGACAAGCAGTTACGAAATCGTGTAGAGGAGAATTTGCATCCAAGGCAATTAACTTCTGGTCTAACACTGTATCTCGAACACACATAATGATAATAATTTTAAGCTGGGTCTCATAAAATTCAGCAGCATTACCTGGTGATAAATCAATTACTTCTGAGATGTATTGAAGTCTTGTGTAGAAATCAGCAAAAGATTCTCCTTCCATTTGTTACAGCTAAGTAACTCTCTTCAGTAAAACACTTCATTCCTCAATTCCCTTAAATGCAACTGTAAATCCTCAAGAATTGATTTATGGACTTATCTCCTTCTTTCATCTTCATACAAGCGAGAGTCCTCTAAATACTTAATCAAAGCGAGGAAATCTGTCCTGGTAGCTTATGAGTCAGACGGGGTTCATAGTGGAGACTCAAGAATGGTGGGAGGGGGAGGCAGTGCGCTCAAACACTCTCCAACACTGTAGGTGTAGGCACCCACATGAATGGCTATTGTTCTGCAAGTATATCTCTCTAGGCCATTATCACTTTCAATGTGCAGGGAGCAAAAATACAGTTTCAACAAAATTATCAATATCAAACACGAACTGTTTTAAAACAAGAATAAGAAAAGTTCGATGAAAAGTGAGTGTATGGTATGTGTGATGAACACATCCGGCAGCGAGTTGAGAGAACCACCGACTCTACCTCCGGTACTCTGGCAGTTACGGCTTGACGATAAATAGATGAGATTGCAGGTGGTTATGCATGCTCCAACAATGCCACACCGGAGTATTTGCATGGTTCTTTAAATAGCAGAGCAAATAATGCATTGGGACGTATAAAAAGGGCACTTTGAAACACAATGCACTGCACAACACTTCACTGTTTACTTGCATCACTACACTGCACATGAAATAAGAATAAATCTAATGAAAGCATATACACATTCAAACCAAGATTTCATTAATGGCGTCAACCGTTTCTTAATGTACACGTCTTGAAATAAACTTCTCATAATACGAAGCTGTAAGTTCACTGAGTCATATACATGTTAGTAACTTTCTTAATCTTAAGTAGCGGGACAAAGGATACAACTTGAAATGTAGGTTCACAGTTTTTATCACGATGAAATACCAAGATACTCGGGATAAAACGGAAGATTACTTAACTGGAAGAAAGACGAGGACAAACAGACTGAGCACCATGGGAACAACAGATAAGTATTACCAATACTGAATCAATACTGCCATATCATATTAAAAAGATTACATGAATTAATCTACTGATAAGCAACATCTGAAATAAAGCTTGAAAGTATATAATACAGTAAATTATATATAATAATGATAATCATGATAATACTAGTACATGTGAAATGTGTCTATTTCATGTATCAACAAAATGTATGCTGATGATGCTGTCACTATAAGCAAAACACCACAGGATTTGCAAAACTTGATTGACAGAATGCATGAAATATCACAGGAGGTTGGGCTCAAGATAAATAGAAGAAAGACAGCGATGATAAGAAGAGAAAATGCGATGGAAGATGAAATATCATTGGAAGGAGAAAAGATTATTAGGGTAGAATAATTCAAGTATTTAGGAACTATGATGTCAAATACAGGATCTTACGAATTAGAGTTTGATGAAAGAATTAATATAAAGTAAATCAGCAACTGGCTAGGGTAAGTAAAATCTTGAAATCTAATCGTCTGAAATTATATATAAAATTCAGCCTATTTATCAATTTAGAGAGAAATGTGTTACAGTATGGACATATTAAAATTTCTAGTTGTCTGATTATTAATCGTGTTTTAATGGGTTTAAACAAATCTCTCTCTCTCTCTCTCTCTCTCTCTCTCTCTCTCTCTCTCTCTCTCTCTCTCTCTCTCTCTCTCTCTCAAGCAGCGATTGGTGATACAATTAAAAATGGAAAGCCAGACAGGAATTCGCGTTGATTAAGTTGCATGTAAATCAGAAAACAGATAACAAATTACATGCAAATTGACGTCGGATTTCGAAATATATGAGCAACTGACTTGAAATCCTATTCGCAAGTATGAAGCAACATATGCCAGTCCTATTTTCATCATTGAACTTTTACTGATTTTGGCTTTGCACTTCAGATGAACTTCTTTGTTAAATCCAGTAACCAGGATTAAAATGTTGAATTTTGAGCCGTCTCCATGTTGATTGGTATCTAGCTTTTTTACTAACTATCCTGTTGTTCTATATTACAGCCAAATTTTTATAATTTCTTTTTTCATGAGGACACACTAATAGGTAATCCTCCATCCACTAGATATCAAACATAGGTTTCTGAAAAGCAATTTTCTACAATTTTACAGCTTCCTTTTACTCTTCCCTTGGGTATACTGTATTTATCTTATTACTAGCCATGCAAATTATAATGCTATATGCATTCATCTCTCTCCCACAAGCTTTTCATAGATTTTAATTTATTCTTATGAAGTGTCATTATGAGGTGACTTAAACTTTGAAATAGTTTTGATTTAGAGAGGTATATGCCGCCAGAGAGCGTCTTTTAAAAACTAGCAATTTGGTGTAGGTTTTCGTGAAAATCACGCGTTCTAGTTAGCTAGAAGCATATACCAAAACAACCATTTACAAATCACAATGGCTACACATTCTGAGGGTTTTATTTCTCCTGGTCTGCCTGATTCACGCTCTTCGTGAAACAAAACCAAAACGAAAAATCATCTGACTTTACGTATGATAGCACACACTGTCTATCTCAATAGATTCTACCTTTATCGTAGTAGACCTTTATCTTAGTAGACCTTTATCGTAGTAGACCTTTATCGTAGTGTGACTTAGGTTTATGTCTTACAATATCAGAAAGTCAATCATAAAATAAATCATCTGAAATGCTCTAAATTAGAATTATTTTAGGAGTACGATTTGAATAGTTTTATGAGTAATAGTGACCAAACTTGACGTAATAAAAGTTATATAAAAAAGTCATAAGA
>NC_090725.1:194872792-194887792 GCF_036898095.1 Palaemon carinicauda
TATTTTCGAAGCTTTTTCATCGCTGTGATGGATTCCCCTACTTCATCAGCGTCTGGAAAGTTAAGTAATATCTTTTAATTGTGTAAATGTAAGCTCTTGCCAGTTTTGCTTTTCGATTGATATCGTAATTAACGTAACAAGAGCTATTGCTGGCCGGATGGCGTCATGAACGCGATCGTTCTTTTGTTCATTTAGTTAGCAAGAACGATATTCCCGGCTTATTTGCTTTAATAACTTGGTAAATGTGTAGGAGACCTCCGCGCTCGATTTAAAAGTTTCTAAAAGTAGAAAACGAAAGAAAACAGTAAATTAGAGCTACAGTTACCTTGAAACTGTGAGATAATCCTCCTACAACCACCTAACTCTTACACAGAAAATGTAAGCATAAACCTACAATTATGGGAGACCCCAGTGGGAAGCGGGGTTTTTGGGTGGGGGGAGGAGGAGAAAAGTGATTTTTCGGGGCACTACCGAACCTAATACAACTACCTACCCTACCCTGGGGGCCATGTACCCCTACCTAGGCCTACCGGGGGGGGGGGGGGGGGGGCTCCGCCCGCCCTGCGACCCCCCCTTAAGGCCACATTGAGTTTCAGTTCAAACGAAACAAATTCAAATGAAAACGCCTTTTGCAAAAAAAGGAACACAAACTTCAAATTAGTCTCAATATCTAACTTACCTTTGAAACAAGACACGAAAAAATTGCACCTCCTCTTCCTTTTCCCACGAGTAACCACACTACGATCACACCGGAATGCTAATTTGTTGTAATCTATACGGCACACATTTTCACAATTAGGGCACTTTTTCTCTGCCAAAATCAAACCATGACGTTGAGCAAATGCAATTAGCAAATCAACTTTCCCTGAATAATGTACACAAAAATCCCCATAAGAAATAAAGCAATTGTCACTAGTGACACAGTCGGAACGGGATGAAGGTCCTGCTAATTGCTCCATACTTCACGGCAAAATGAGCTTTTCAGTTTGAAGGGAGATCCGGGACGTGCAAAAATATTCCTCCGCGGTACTTCACGTAAACTGTGGTAACTGGTGGAAAAATAGCAGGGATAAGTGAAGTAATAAGTGTCAGCATTGGCTAGATTTGTAAAAACCGCCATGATTGGTTTTCAAACAGTGTGACGTCAAGAAAACACCTGTTATTGGTTAGAATAGCATTGAGAACTAGTTTGCCATACGCAGTAAGGCGGTGAAACAGCTCATTTTAGCCAAGACATCACACAGTAAACAAAAACAAACACTTAGAAAAAATCCAGGTGAAACATAACTATACACACGAATATCTTCGTTAAATAGAAGCTGTTCATATATTGACTATTATATAAGCGTTCTATATGATATAATAGTGAATTGTAGGTGTTTAAATTCTTCAAGATCTTCCGCGGAGCTCTCCTACACATTTACCAATAACTTTAGCTGTTTAGTATTTTAGCTAGGGATTTTTATATTATGTCATTGTTGTCGTGCATTCGGCTATTAGATAGAGCCTCTCGAGTGCTAGGCTTTTAGCCTAGGCACCATCACACCTCATGCATGATATAACCTTCCTGGTAAAGTTTTATTGAAGCTCAGGCAATATTTTATACAATTAAGATATTACTGTTTATTTTTCTCTGCCATACTAGTATACTAGAGTTACGTAGAACGTTTCTCTATGCTCTTTAGCTTAATAGCTTTAGTGCTTTAGTATACTTTATATGTCCCCATTACTCTTGTATTGTCTTTTGGGGGGGAGATAGATATCTCATATACCCCTTTAAGTCAATACTATCTCTATGAGATCTAAGAGTAATTCCCTTTCCTTCTGATCAGCCTAGGCTATCCTCAGTTAATTTACTGTAACCTGTGGTTGGGTAAATTTTCTGGGGCGTTCCGTTTCTCTCTCCTTTTCTCTGAGCCGGCAACTGAGTAGCTTGTCAGCATTGAGTTTGGAGTTGGGGACGGGACATCAGAGTAAGTCTGTGTTAGGCATCTGGCTACCTGGATTTATACCGGCAACTGAGTTAGCTTGTCGGTATTCCAGTAGGGCTAGTTGCTATTCAGGAGGCTAGCCTCCCTAGATCTTGTAGAGGTTATTGTTTTACAATTTCCTCTTTATGGGTCTAGCAGACAGTCCTGTATTAGGGTTTCTTAACTGGAAGATAGGATTCTTCCCTGTTTTGATCCCTGGTACGAGATTCTGTTCTCTTTGAGTTCGTACGTTCTCTCATTGCCTAACCCAACCTGGGGAATTGACTTCCCCTATTTGAGGTTACTATGAGGACAGAATCCTTCAGGTTAGGTAATGCCCTAGGGTATTACTTTACTTACGGACTATTCACCCCTTCCCCGCTATATATCTCTTTTGTGTTGAATGAACCAACACCCTTATGGCCATGGTTCTACATAGGCTCCTGTGAACGTCTGTAGACCTGGCATGAGTTTTTCTGTCTGCGGCTAGTCAGGCTGCTGACAGATAACCTCATATCTTTGAGTGTACCTTAGAGTCCTCCCTTGGACTGCCTTCCATATGCCTTAAGATGGGATATGGTTGAGTGGAAGCCCGAATTTATTTCCCTCTTCCACTGGCACACACTTTCAGGTTGTAGACGACATAACTGATCCTTTGTCGTCTTCTATCCTTATCTTTCTCTTTTACTGTCAATCATGGGCTACCGCCGGCAGTTAATTCTGCCGGCAATTCTGGATGGTTAGGCTAACAGTTCGCTGTTATCCCTTACCTTGGACATCGTTGATCGATGGCCGTTGGTAAGGTTTTTCTAAGCCCGTCTACCGGCAACTGAGTAGCTTGTCGGCAGCGGGCCTATGCCTTCCATCCATAATTTTAATTATAATAGCCGGCAGTTGCCGACAGGCCCGGCAGGTGCCGGCCTGCTGGCATATGCCGGCTAGCCCAACATGCCGACAGTGTCGGCGTGGCCGGTAGTGTCGGCGGGGGCCGGCAGTGTCGGCGGGACCGGCAGTGTCGGCGGGGCCGGCAGTGTCGGCGGGGCCGGCAGTGTCGGCGGGACCGGCAATACTGACGGCATACTGCCGCCGGCAACTGCTGTACCCAGAAAAATATAGTATTTTTTCCAACCTGCAAGTGGTTCTTGAGCAGCCATTTGTGAGACCATCACATAGAGAGATGATTCTCTTCTATATTAATGGTTATGTCCATTAAAATTATCCACTATTTTGAACATTATAAGAGGATGTGTCAAGAAGACACTATATATCTTGGATATTTCCTCTGTTATTTAATTCTTTATGAATTTCCTAGTTCAATATGGGAGGAGGTCATAGTAAATGGCTGAAAGGGAAACACATATAGGTGTCTTTCCTACATTATAGCTTACCCTATCCAAGCTAAATATAATAACTTATGCTATGTTGAAATCTGAATATTTCCCAGAAAACTCATTTGCTTTTCTTTTCCTTACAGGAGGAGTATCCCGAGTGCGGGAACAACTTTTGTAGGGTCCGCAGCAAGGACTTCTACGGACATGGCGTGTGTAGGTCTCACGCCCGCTGTTCTATCACCAAAGGGGCTCTCGAGTACTGGGACCCAGAGGTATGTACAGTGTGTGAGAAATTGGTAAAGGAGGCTTTTGATGAACAAAAGTCTACGGAGTCTAGGGATGCAGCTAGGGCTATGCTGCGTAAATGGGTAATAAGTTTTCAGAAGAACACCTCGGGCCCATACCTTCCTAATGTTAGGATGAGGGACTGTCTCTTCCCCGGAGCTCGTGATGATTCCATCATCCCCCAGACGAGACCTCCAATCCACTTGGTGCAGATTCAGGTTCAGAAGTCTAGAGAACCTGACATTGCTGATACTTTGGAGAGTATCCACCTGGACGACAATATGTCTGTCGTTTTCGAGGAGACCGAGAAGAATCTCGCGGAAGAGTTAGAACAGGAGGCAGTTGTTCCTCCTACTAGCGATGTGGAGAACGTTGAAGCGGTTTCGGTTTCTTCAGCGGCTGTGGCTGAACCAGCACCCTCAACCTCTTCGCAACCGCTTCAATTGGAGGCAATTACGAACACTCTTCAATCCCTGATTTCCATGGTACACGACTTACAGAAGAAGTCTACCGAGAAAGAAACTACTTTCCGGTCGGAGATCGAGCAGTTAGTTTCTTCGCGTTTAACCCCGAAGAAGCTAAATGTTAAGGACCTTCCTGTGTTCTCTGACGTTAACCCGTGGAGGTATGCGGAGCATATGCCTATGTCAGTAGGCAAGATTTTCCTCTCGAAGAAACTGGGTACTGTACCAGTAGAGGAAATTGAGTTCTGGCCCAGCAGAGCGTCCTACCCGGATTGTTATGTCCGGCTCAGAACTGAACCGGCATCGAAAGAAGAGACGGAGCCCAAGGAAGTATTTGTCCTTGAGCTCGCTAAGGCACAAGCGATGCTTACATCTAAATTAAAAGAGAGGGCATTCACTAGCTCAAAGGTGCCGGCCTTAAGCAAGAAATATTCATCGTTTATTGTTGACCCTCAACGTGCTTTTCCCTTTATGGATAAAGGGTTTAAAGCAGCCCTGAAGGCCGTAAGGGCAGGAAAACCCTGTCCCACGCTAGAAGAAAGCAAGCCTTTCTCCCTTGTTTTCCCTTCAGATGTTAAAGACTGGAAGGAAGTTCATGTTACCTTCTCAGTCGGGAAGCTGGAGGCCGATATCGCTGGACGTCAGTTCAACCGAGGACCTCCCAAAGCTGTCAGAGTTTCTCCTGGAGAGAGAACACGAGACTAAGGAACGCTTGGCTGCGTCCATGTCTCTACAAACAGGGCTAGAAACGATGGCTAGCATTCCTGATACTCCAGATATGTACATGGTCTTTGTCAAGGCTCACTTGGCTACAGTGACTAAAGACCTGTACAACTTTATCAGAGCCAGGACGGCCTGTAGGGAGTTCGTGTTTGCTTCCGCTTCTGTAAAACACGAGCCTAGGAAGCTGATAGCTTCTAATATCTGGGGAAAAGACCTTTTTCCTAGGGATTAGGTCAAGGAGGTCGTAGATTAGGCTGCTTCGGAGAACAGGAATCTCCTCTCCAAATGGGGCTTGTCTTCGAAGAGAAAATCTTCCGCTGAAGGGGGTCCCCAGCCGAAGAACAAGTCAAAGCAGCCTCGTTTGCCCACTCGGCCAAGACAGCAACAGCTTCCCGTGGCCACGGTGTCCCAGACGGTGGCACAACCCACCACCACCTTTCAACTGGTGCCCCAAAGACTGGCGTCACAGTCACCAGTCTTCACCCCAGCTTATGAAAGGTAATCGGCTTCCTCTAAGCCAAAGTCTCGAGGCTCCTTTCGGGGCTCCTCTAGACGCCCCTTCAGAGGAAGAGGCAACAAAGGTGGTTGTGGCCAAGGAGGTAAACCCTCCAACCAGCACTCAAAATGAGATGCTGCCGGTAGGAGGGAGACTTCTACACTTTCAGGATCGGTGGACCTTCGATCCTTGGGCCCACAGCCTGATCAAGATGGGACTGGGGTGGGGTTGGAACTCAACTCCACCAAGCTTTCCTCATTTCTTCCAACCCTCAACCCCAGTTTTGGAAGAATATGTTCAGGAATTACTAGACAAGAAAGTAATACGGAAAGCAAAGTCCATCAAAGTTCAAGGAAGGCTATTCTGTGTTCCGAAGAAGGATTGGGAAAAGCTCAGAATCATTCTGGACTTATCTCCACTCAACAAGTTCATTGTAAATTACAAGTTCAGAATGCTGACGCTTCAGCACATAAGGACTCTTCTGCCCAAAAGGGCATACACAGTCTCCATAGACATGATGGATGCGTACTGGCATGTACCAATCAACCGTCAGGTTTACCCCTACCTAGGGTTCAAGCTCCAGAAAAGAAAATACGTTTTCAGAGCTATGCCCTTCGGTCTGAACATTGCACCGAGAATATTCACAAAGCTTGCGAACGCAGTTATTCCACAACTACGCCTCAAAGGTGTTCAGGTGATGGCCTACCTGGACGACTGGCTGGTGTGGGCAGCATCCAAGGAAGAATGCGTGCAAGCCTCCAGAAAAGTGATCCAATTCCTTGAGTACCTAGGATTCAAGATAAACCTGAAGAAGTCTCGGCTGTCTCCGGCTCAAAAGTTCCAGTGGCTGGGAATTCACTGGGACTTACAGTCACATTGCCTCTCTATGCCAAAAGCAAAGAGAAAGGAGATAGCAAGGGCCGTCAAAAGTCTTCTTCAATATCAAAGGATATCAAGAAGACAACAGGAGAGAGTGTTGGGGTCTCTCCAGTTTGTCTCTTTGATGGACCCACTTTTGAGAACACAGTTAAAAGATGCATCAGGGATATGGAGAAAATACGCTTACAACGATCTTAGAGATCTACAAAGACCATTACCAAATTGTCTGCGATCGATTCTCAAGCCATGGTCGGAAGCGAAGAACTTAAGAAGAAAAGTATCCTTGCAACCACCTCCTCCTGCAGTCACCGTCCACACGGATGCCTCAAAGGAAGGATGGGGGGGGGGGGGGGGTCATTCTCATCATCGGAAAGTGCAAGGAACTTGTCTCCTCTCTTCAAGTCCTTCCACATCAACTATCTGGAAGCCATGGCAGTGTTTCTTTCCCTGAAGAAACTGAAACTTCACCACTCAATCCACGTTCGTCTGGTCCTAGACAGCGAAGTGGTTATGAGATGCATAAATTGACAAGGTTTGAGATCGCCTCACTTAAATCATGTGATACTAGCCATCTTTCATCTGTCCAAGAAGATGAAATGGCATTTATCAGCAGTCCACCTTCAAGGATTCCGCAATGTGACGGTGGACGCTCTATCCAGGTTCAACCCGATAGAGTCCGAATGGTCCCCAGACGCAGGATCATTCTCCTTCATATTGAGCAAAGTCCCAGGATTGCAAGTAGATCTCTTCGCAACGAGCGACAACAAGAAGTTGGCCCGGTACGTAGCCCCATACGAGGATCCTCTAGCGGAAGCAACGGACGCAATGTCCCTAGATTGGAACAGATGGTCCAGGATTTACCTGTTCCCACTAACCAACCTATTGTTGAAAGCCCTCGACAAATTGAGATCCTTTCGGGGGAGGGCAGCGATAGTGGCCCACAGAACTACGCCTGAAGCTGATCCCGTTACCGGAACCAGTTCTGACTCAGCTAGTACAGAACTCGACTGTCTACGCTTCATCAGAGAAAACCCAGAACTTTCATCTCATGATTTTCTTACCTTAGCGGTCAGGAAAAGGTTCAGGATTTCTGCAGACAGTATTAATTTCTTAGAAGAATACAAGTTAAAGTCAACAAGAAGACAATACGAATCTTCCTGGAAGAAATGGGTGGCCTTTGTTAAGGCGAAGAAACCTCAAGAGATTTCTACGGATTTCTGCTTGTCCTTCTTCATCCATCTTCACGGACAAGGATTAGCGGCTAATACGATCACGACGTGTAAATCTGCTTTAGCTAGACCGATTCTATATGCCTTCCAAGTGGACTTTTCCAGCAAAATCTTCAACAAGATTCCGAAAGCCTGCGCAAAACTTCGGCTTGCAGCCCCTCCAAAGCCTATTTCATGGTCTTTGGATAAGGTTCTTCATCTGGCCTCGACCTTGAACAATGAAGATTACTTGCTGAAAGACTTGACTCGGAAAGTAATATTTTTATTTGCACTAGCCTCAGGAGCCAGAGTTAGCGAAATAGTGGCCCTCTCGAGGGATGATGGCCACGTTCAGTTTACACCGAATCTCTTTCCGGATTCGACGTTTCTCGCCAAGAATGAGCTACCCACTAAGAGATGGGATCCCTGGAGAATTTGCCCTCTGAAGGAAGAAGCATCCCTCTGCCCAGTGGAATGCCTAAAGGTCTATCTTCGTAGAACTTCAGACTTTAAGGGAGGTCAGCTTTTTAGGGGAGAGACTTATGGTTTGACGTAATCTTTGAAACAGATAAGGGCAAAAATCACTTACTTTATTCGCAGAGCGGATCCTGATAGTACACCCGCAGGTCATGATCCGAGAAAGGTTGCCTCATCTCTAAACTTCTTTCAGACTATGTCGTTTGATAACCTGCGTGCTTATACTGGTTGGAAGTCTTCCAGAATATTTTTTAGGCACTATGCGAAGCAATTACAAGAAATCAAATTTCATGTGGTGGCTGCAGGCAGTGTAATAAAGCCTGCAGCTGGATTACTGCGAAGGACAGTGCACTAATTGGGACTGTTAGTTAATGGTGTGCATAATAGACTTAGGTATATCATGATATTTTAGCGTTGATACGTTATGAACTGTCTTACCTAGTTAAGTGACCTTAAGCATAATATTTTGACATGAGTGCCAGCATATTTATGCATAATGTTTTTTAGTAATAACATATATAATGAAATTTCCTAATTTCATGCAGTGGCAATGTTTCTCTTTCAGATGAAACTTATTTAATTTGTTATTACTGTTATGCTTGTTATGTCTAAGTTTAGCATAAATATATTATTTAATCATAACTTCTGTGTTTATTGTAAATAAACTATAGAAGGATTCTTTGCGTCTCTTTTGCCTTAAGATTATTAGATTATATTCAGAGCATCCTTAATCCTCTTATGGACCTTGTGGGACAAAGTCTCCCTTACCATGCAAACAGGTAAGTTTGGTTGTGCTATGTTTGTTTACTGTATTATGATTCCTACGTGAGCATAAACTTGTCTGCCTGATCCAGACCTGGAGGTACAGTACTCTATTCAGCGCTTTAGTACAAACTACACTTTACGTATATACGACACTATATACTTCTGCTTGCTAATTGTTCCTTGAACTCACAATTCTCGGGTTTTTTCCTAGAGTCGAAACAGACTTTTCCCTGTAGGGGGCAGGAAGAGCTGGCATATGGTATGCTCAGTTGGTTGATGTATTACGGTAACATCAAGTGTCTTTGGTCTTTATGACCGATTAGGAAATAGTCAATTCGAGATAACGGCACTATTAAATCCACAGATACATTAATGCTCTGGTAAACTTCCATCAGCACGACATGGCCTAAGCCCAAAAAACGGATTTTGAGCGAAGTGACAAATCTATTTTTGGGTGAAAGAGCCATGTCGTCCCTTTGGTAAAAGGATGTTAATCCCTCCCTTTGGTACTGTATTTGTAATACTTACAAAGCTACGGAGAATGGTTTGGTGGCGCCGTGCGGTGGCGGTTGGCCGAACTCTTTACAGTACATTAGGAGAGTCGAGTTGTTTACCTCTTAACGACTCTCCTATATTTTCTTGCCACTTTCCCTCTCGAAGTGAAAGGCTATTCGGGGTGTAAATAGCTATGAGATGTGTCAAGATACGTCCTTACGCGGTATCCCTTGGAGAAATTTAAGGGATACTCGCTCCAGGAGTTAGAATTCTGGGTACCTTCGGTAAATTCTCTGGGATATATCACTGTAGTCACATATGACTTAGGAAGCTACTAATGAAGGAACTTCCATCAGGACAACATGGCTTTTTCACCCAAACATAGATTTTTCACATCGCTCAAAATCCGTTGCATATATATATATATATATATATATATATATATATATATATATATATATATATATATATATATATATATATATATATATATATATATATATATATATAGAGAGAGAGAGAGAGAGAGAGAGAGAGAGAGAGAGAACTATATATATACATATATATATGTATGTATGTATATATATATATATATATATATATATATATATATATATATATATATATATATATATATATATATATATATATATATATATATATATATATATATATATATATATATATATATATATATGTATATATATATATATATATATATGTATATATATATATATATATATATATATATATATATATATATATGTATATATATATATATATATATATATATATATATATATATATATATATATATATATATATATATATATATATATATATATATATATATATATATATATATATATATATATATATATATATATATATATATATATATATATATATATACATATATATATATATATATATATATTTGTATATATACATACAAATATATATATATACATATATATATATATATATATATATATATATATATATATATATATATATATATATATACATATATATATGTGTGTGTGTGTGTGTGTGTGGCAAGAGAGAAGGAAATGGAAGCAAGATGAGAAGTGGAAGAGAGAGAAGAAATACGACGTGTGAAGGAAATGGAGGCAAGACGAGAAGAAGAGAGAAAAAATACGACATATGAAGGAAATAGAAGTAAGACGATAAGAAGAGCGGGAAGTCGCAAGACATGCGAGGAGAATGGAAGAAAAAGAGTGAACGAGATGAAAAGTAGAAGGAAGAGGCAAGAGAGATGGCATGACATGCGAGGGGCCTGTTGCTGTTAAATGCTCGTGCAAAGTCGGGAATGCAGACAGAGGTGACCCCTGCTATGCACGATCCTGGGTTCAATGTGTCGAATGCCCAGAGCTTAATTCCATGGTTCACAGTAGAGGCTCTTGATGAATTTTTCGATAATTTTAAAACGGTTGCATCGACGATGCAATGGCCTGAAGATAAATGGTATGTGCTATTGCAGAGTGTACCCTTTGGTAAAGGACGCAGTGCTTACTTGTCCTTATCTCAAGACCAGAGGAAGGAGTATTGAGAAGTGAAGAGGAGCGTGCTACAAGTGTATCAGATGACCCCTGAATATTTTAATGAAAGGTTCTGATTGATTGATTGATTTAAAGTTTTCAGGCATCCTGACATCTAAGGTCATTGACGCCGATATCATTTAGTATACATATATATATATATATATATATATATATATATATATATATATATATATATATATATATATATAAATAAAAGAATATTCAATTAAAATCATAAAAGTTGAATGTCATTATAAAGGTTGAATAGTTTTCAAAAGGCCTGGTTCTAAAATAAATCTAATAATGCCAATTGCATAGTAGGACACATCCTGTCCAAGAATCTTGGCAAGGATGAACCTGCCACCCTCACCTCGAGCCTCAAACAAATATCTATTCCTTAAGTTATCATAATTGGGGCATTCACTCAACAAATGCCTCACTGTTAGAGGTACTAAACAGTCGTCACAATACGGTTGGTGCTGGCCCTTCAGCAGAAATTCGTGTGTCAACTGAGTGTGACCAATACGGAGACGGCAAAGAGACGTCTCCCATTTTCAGGGCATCATGTTATACCTCCAAGGAGATATGACATTTGTTATTTCTTTCATTTTATTGCCATCTAGACTATCCCAGTGCTGTTGCCATTTATTGCAAAGCAATTTCTAGATGTTAGGTAGGAAATCATTACACGGAATGGGATACCTTCATAGCAGCAACTCTGATGCAGCATTCTCTGCCAGTGAATCTGCCTTCTTATTCCCAGACACACCTAAATGTGCTGGAACCCAACAAAATCGAACTGTTATACCTCTCCGTCCAATAATAAAAAGCCATTCGAAAATCTTTAAAACTAGAGGGTTACTAGAATTAAAACCCTCCAAAGCTTGAAGGACACTCCTTTCATCACTAAAATTGGTAAAATTACCCTCCTTTTCCAACGGTATTTTGTCAATAGCGGTTAATATGCCATACAGTTCAACAGTAAATATGGAAACGGTTAGAGGAAGTGCACCTCTACAATTAAAACCATCACTATGCACTCCAAATCCAATGCTAGCTTCAGATTTGGAGCCATCAGTATATATAAAAGTTAATCCTCTATGTTCTTCAACATGTTCCATAAAAAGAGACCTGGCTTCTAGGTCTGTCATATTCTTCTTAACTCTAATAAAATATTTACAAAAAAGATATCAGGTAATTTCTATGGAGGCGTTGATGATACCTTGAATGGAAGTAAGCCATAAGGTTGAGGAGATTTTGGGTGCAACTCAAAGTATGTGTGGTGCCTTACAAGGCTTGCAGTCTGAAAGGCTAAAGAATTAGGGAGTCTTTGCAATCTAAACCAATACCGAATAATGGAAGACATTTGGTAAAGGCCTAGAGGTAACTCTCCAGCGTCAACAAGGAGACTTGGGATAGGTGAGGTACTAAACGCTCCTGTGGACAGTTCTAAAATTTGAGGAAGGACGAGAAATTGACTTTCCTGAATTAGGCTTATAAGTTACGACAATATTTTAAGATGTGAACAGAGGCTGCTAACGTGAGGGAGATGGCTGATTTAGAGGAATTGATAGCACTAGAACAGTATCTATGAGGAATTCCTGAACATATTCAAATGTACTCGAGAGAGAGAGAGAGAGAGAGAGAGAGAGAGAGAGAGAGAGAGAGAGAGAGAGAGAGAGAGAGAGATAAGTGAAGACACTTGATAAAGCCGCTTCGCTGTGTGAAGATTGTAATATTATCAGTCATAAACACTCCTCGGGCATGAAGTTTCAACTGTCGCTCCGACCAAGTGTCAAGTATTCGCCGAACCATGGAAACCAGTTCAGTAATAACTATGTGAACAAGTTCAACAATTACAGCGTAAGTAGCACTGGTATTGTTCCTAAGCACAATCTAATAGTAGCACAACAATGATCATCGAATCATCCTCCTTTAAGTATCGTGAAAGACATGCAGAAAGTTAATATTGTCTGTCTTATTTATGGCAAGAGAGGCCATATCAGTAAGGAATAGTGGTCGAACCAACCGAAAGCAGTCGCGAAAGTGATTAAGCATAATTCGACTTCACAGAATGCAAAAACAAAGAAACAATCAGGAAAGGTCGAAAAGGAAAATGAACCAGCCAATGTTTACATGACAAACAGGACAAACCCAAATAGCGCGGCTACCTTTAAACCATATATTTTCATGAATGTATGTTAACAGCAATAGACGGGAGTGAGCAAACCCCAGTCAGGATATTGCGCGACACAGGTTGTAACCATAGTGTTGTGATACGAGGAGTACACCAGTTAGTAGAACAGTCTCTCCTAGGAGAATCTGTTATTTTGAAGGGAAGAGTGATTGATTTTGCATTGGCTTTTGACCTAGCAATGATCAACACCTTTGAGAAGACGATTAACAGACTGATTACTTACAGTAGTGGTGGCAGGGAGAGCCAGATAGATTTGCTACTGTGTAAGAGAGACCATCTGAAGGAAGTTAGAAATTGCAAGGTGATAAATGGGGAGGGTGTAGCAGCGCAACACAGATTAGTGGTAAGTGATTCCAGACTAATGAACTTTAGGAGAAGTAAAAAGACGAGAATGAACCCAAAGATTAAGTGGTGGAAATTGAAAGAGGAAGAACTTAAAGTCTTGTTTAAGGAAAGACTGCTGGAAGCAGTAAGGTTACATGAGGATGTACAAGAATGGTGGACCGAGGATAGTAAAGTGATTCTAAGGATCGGTGAGGAACTAATTGGAAAGTCATCAGGAAGAAGACCCCCAAATGATAAAGAATTGTGGTGGTGGAATGACGAGGTGCAAGAACAGGTAAAACCCAAGAAAGAAGCCAAGAAGAAGGAAGATCTGCCAGGACAAGAGCAGGATAAAGAAAACTATAAACAAGCAAAGAAAGAAGCAAGAAGAGCAGTATCAAAGGCAACGGCAGAGACATTAAATGAAGTCTATAAAGAGATGGAAACACCAGAAGGAGAGAAGAAAATATTACGAGTTACTAAGGCCCGAGATGCTGCATCTAAAGACCTGATAGAAGGAGTAGACGTATATCTCGACGATATTGTGGTATATTCATCGACCTGGGAAGAACATCTCCAAATCTTGAAGAAGGTATTTCAAAAGCTGCGAGGAGCAAACCTGACGATTAACCTGGAGAAGAGGGAATTTGGAAAGGCAACAGTTCGGTACTTGGGATTTGAAGTAGGAAGAGAACTAATCGCCCCGGTAGCCGCTAAAGTCGAAGGAATAAGGAAATCATCGTCCCCTGCAACAAGGAAACAGTTACAATGCTTTTCAGGAATGGTAGGATACTACTGACGTTTTTGCCAGAACTTTTTGGCTGTAGTCGCTCCCTTGACGGATTTGACTAGCCCCAAGAAAAAAATTGTATGGACCAGCGAGTGCCAAGCATCCTTCGACAGAATAAATGCCATATTAAATTCGAAACTGATACTGAGAGCACCTTATTTCAATAAGAAATTCCTTATCCAGGTGGATGTGTCACATAATGGGATTAAAGCTGTCTTATTGCATGAAGACGAAGAAGAAATTCTTCATCCTGTTCGTTTTATGTCATTGAAGCTAAAAAAACATCAGCGAGCCTACTTGACACTTGAAAAGGAACTGCCAGCGATATACAAGTTTGAGGTCTCAGTATATCGACCACAAAATGAAGAGATTATAGTGCATTTGGATCATAATCCTTTAACTTTTGTTAGTAAGATGAAAATAATAATCAAAGGTTAACTAGGAGGTCATTATGTTTGCAACTATATTGTTTTAATGTAAAGCATATATCAGGTAAAGAAAACGGGGTTACAGATTATTTATCTTGGGCTGAGTCGATGGATTCAGGCCAGAAATGAATAATCTTTTTTGGGGGGGAGCTATCTTATGAAGCTGGTCTAGTGTAGAGTAAATAAGTTATTCAGGTATTTCATTTATGTTTTCATAAGTGCATTAAAGAGGTGAATAACCAGCTCTTAAGATGAATTCCTCTCATGCAGATAAAATTTTGTTATGTAAATCACATAAGATTTTCATTGTTGATTTCATAGTATTTTTCATTTAAGTCAACATATATAAATTTACGTTGTTTTTGAGAATTAACTTTTTATTTCACTTATTTTGTTACGAAGTCTTACGTAACCTATTAAGAGTGTTATGCGATCCATACGAGATATGAACAAGTGCTTATATAAATGTTTTTATAATTTTATGAGGTATTGCGTCATGTTTGTGAAAAATACGCAATTCTTATATATGCCACGTGTTTTTGGAAGGTTCTCGAAAACCCAAGCGTAAAGTTTTATCTTTTATTTATTTCCAAGATTGGTGGG
>NC_090725.1:194892792-194910292 GCF_036898095.1 Palaemon carinicauda
CTGTATGCCCAACTATCGTCCAAACTACAGCCAGTTCTTTTTGCCATTTGAACTTCTTTTTCAAAGGTTAAGGCAACTACCCCTTCCCACGGATATAAGCAACTTTCAGCGTAACTTGCACCAGATCGCCCATAAAACCTTTTCGTCAATAAAAACTAACTGGGCCCCTTTCTTCAAGAGGGATGATTTCTATTTGTTGAAAAGTTTGGCTAAAAATCCTAATCTCGTAACCAGACCGGATAAAGGTAAAGGTACTGTATTACTCAACAAAGCAGATTATATAGCCAAAATGTACACAGTTTTAAATGACCCAACTAAATTTTCTGAATTGGGTCTTCCTCAATTTAATCCGATTTTTAAAATGGAAGATAAAATTAACCGAACACTGAAAAGACTAAAGGATAATAGTACCATTACTGAACAGGTATATTTAGACCTATTTTCCTCTGGTTCCTCTTATGGTATACTGTATGGTTTACCTAAGATTCATAAAGAAAATGTTCCACTCAGACCTATTTTAGCTGCTTATAATTCACCAAATTTTAATATTGCCAAATTTCTTGTGCCTCTTTTACAACCACTTACCTCAAATGAATATACGCTGCCCAATTCTGCCTCTCTGATACCTGAAATCACCACTCAAAACAAATGTAATTATATGGTTAGCTATGATGTTGAATCACTTTTTACGAACGTGCCCTTGCAAGAAACCATTGAAATAATTTTAAATAAACTTTTTATTTTTCCAAACGACTTATATCACGGTTTTAATAAGTCTGATTTTAAAAAATTACTTGAACTTGCAGTGATTGACACTCATTTTATTTTTGATGGCAAGTTGTTTAAACAACTTGATGGTATGGCTATGGGTAGCCCTCTTGGGCCCACCTTCGCCAATATTTTTATGTGTCACCTTGAGGAGCAGTTTTTAGACCAATGTCCTTTGCTATCTAGACCTATATTTTATAAACGCTACGTAGATGATACGTTAGCTAATTTCAAGCAAAAGGAACATGCTGCTAGATTTTTAGATTTCATCAATAACGTTCATCCAAACATCAAGTTCACTATTGAGGAAGAAGAAAATAACAAGTTACCATATCTTGACATTAACATCTCAAGAGGGCAGACACGTCTAGAAACAAGCGTATTTAGAAAAAAGACGTTCACTGGTTTAGGCACCAATTTTTTTAGCTTTTGCTTTTATAATTTTAAGTTAAATGCCGTAACAACCCTGATCTGCAGGGCATTTTACCTTTCGTCTGACTGGACATCCTTTCATAATGAAATAGTCTTTCTGAAGCAGCATTTCAAGGATAACTGTTTTCCAACTAAAATATTTTATAGATTAGTTAACATATTTCTGACCAAACATTACCAACCTAAACTTCAAGTTCCTACAGTACCAAAAATGATTTTCTATGCCTCTTTGCCTTTTATTAATAACGGAAAATATGGGAAACAAATTAAAAAGGTCATTTTAAACAATTTTCCAAGTCTGGATTTTAAACTTATTTTTAAGAATCCCCTGACAGTGGGATCTATGTTTAGAATTAAGGATTCTCTCCCCGACCTAATGCGTTCTTCGGTGGTCTATATGTTTACTTGTCCGAGATGCAATCTCGGAAATTATGTGGGTTCCACAAAAAGACTGCTGAAAGTTCGCATAGATGCGCATCGGGGAGTGAGTCATAGAACTGGATGTGCGCTCAAAACCAAAGAATTCTCAACCATCAGAGAACATGCAAGTAAATGCAAGACCAACATTGCATATAAAAACTTTGAAATCATAGCTCAAGCGCCAAATAACTCCTCTCTACTAGTATTGGAATCGTTAATGATTAAAGAAAAGGCTCCTAAACTAAACAGCCAATTATCCTCTGTCCCCCTCCACATCGCTTAAGCTGGCAAATTTAGAATTTTCCTCCTGAGTACTGTCCTTCAGATAGTCACTCAGTACTCTAGTCTGTTCCAGACAGGTTGGTCTCCTTAGACAATTTTGATTTTTGTATATTTAATTTTAAGATACTTTTCTTTTCGTTAATATTTTTATCTCCATATTTTACTTGTAACTGTGTTTATAATTTCAATTTTGATTTTGACTGTGTTTTTTTGTATTTTATATATTTTTACTGAGTTTTGCTTATAATGTTTTATATGTCCATTTTAGCCTTGATAATGGGATGAGTCCTGAAACGTCGGCACCAATAAATTGAAAGATGTTGTCCAGACTATTCGTCCTCCTTTTTATTTTATATATATATATATATATATATATATATATATATATGTGTGTGTATATGTATATATATATATATATATATATATATATATATATATATATACAGTATATATATATGTATATATATATATATATATATATATATATATATATATATATATATGTAATTTATATATATAATTTATGTTTATATAATGTATATATATATATATATATATATATATATATATATATATATATATATATATATATATATATATATATATATTTATATATATATATATAGAGAGAGAGAGAGAGAGAGAGAGAGAGAGAGGGGGTGGGGGGCTGATTGGAAAGGGTCGAATGTTTGTGTGCGCTCGCCTGTGTGCATAGGCCTACCTATTTAAATATCCAACCGTTAATACTGATGCGACACAAAGCATTATATATGTTCACACATTCATGCATATTCTATAAACTTTTGTTCAACAAACAATATTGTTATTGGAGCTACTCTTTTTAGTGCAATTACAAATTACAATTACAAAAATAGAATATATAACAGTCCTTAATAAAGAGAGAAGTAAGAATCTGAGGTGTAGATGTTGGTATTGATCACCAGCTCCTCATTGCCACACCGAAATTGGAACTGAAAGCACCCAACAGAAATGTAGATAGAATACCAAGGTTTGATGCAACTAGGTTTGAATGTAGGAATCGATTTGAAATCTTAGAGTCTTTGAGAGACGAAGACGATCAATGCAGAATGGTGTGATATTAAGAGCATATATATGTCATTTGGTACTGAAAGTTTAGGAGATGCAGGTACAATGAGAAAACCATGGATATCAAATGATACTTGGGATACTATAAAAAATGAGACAAAGACAGGAATTTGTTATTGATAGGTATCGAGGAAGTAATGAAAATTACAAGGCAGAGATGCTAAGCATTCCAGTTTGATAGTGATGTAAAAAAAAAGCCAGGAATGATTAGAGAGAATATTTAGACTGGGAAGCAGATGAGGCCCACAAAGCTATGAATTCGGGGAGTGGCTATGGTGTAAGAATTGGCTATGAAACTCTTGAATAAATCTTTAGTGGGACAAAAGAGAAGAATCATATACCCATAAAAAAGAGAGATGGGTCTGTTATAACAACAGGAGATGAAGACAGGGAGCATTGGATGGAACAATTTAGTAAGGACATGAATAGGAGATATGAAGAGAATAATTTGATTGATATACCTGGAGCTGAGGATGACCTTAATTTGCCCATGAATGAAATCAGTGTGCTTTAAGTTGAAGCTATTATATAAAAAAAAAAAAAAAAAAAAAAAAAAACAGTCAAGGTATGGAAAGCCCCTGGATATTTGCTCAGATGATTCTTGCTGAGAGTGAAGTTACTCCCAGAATACTCACAAGATTGTTTTTTGGAATGTGGCGTGTAGAGGCAAAACCTGATGAGTGGGAGCTAGGGGTGTTGGTGAAAAAATGACAAAAAACAGGATATCTGGCTGATTACAATAATCACAGAGGCATGAAACATACGTCAATTATCATGAAACTATATAGTATACTAATTCTCAAGAGACTATAAAGAAACATTGATGAAAAGCGGAGAGATGATCGAGAAGGATTTAGAAACGGTAGAAGTTGTACTGACCAAATTTCAATTTCAAGAGTTGTGGTACAACAATATGTAGAATATAGAAATCCACTTTTGATGGCATTTGTGGACTATGAAAAACCCTTTAATAGTGTACACAGTGTAATTTTGTGGAGAGTCTTGCGTTATTATGGAGTTCCTCTTAAATATGTAAATTTTATTAATTAACTTCATGAGCATAGAAAGTGCAAATTTAATGATGATGGAGTCCTATCAAATTAATTTTCTGTGAACAGGGGAATACTTCAAGGAATGTGTTGTCACTTATGTTGTTTATCCTCCTAATAGATTTCGTAATGTATAGAACTGTTGGAGATGGTGGAGAGGCATTGGACTGGATTGGTAACAGGAAATTAGTTGACCTAGAGTATGTTGATGACGCTGTCCTTATTAGCAGAACACCACAGTGCTTAAAGCTTGCTTACCAAAATGCATGAAATATCACTTGAAGTAAAGATAAACAGAAGAAAGGCATAGATGATGAGAATTGAATATGCAATGGAAGATGAAATATCCCTGGAAGGAGAAAGGATTAATGATATGGAATAATTTATATATACAGGAACTACGATTTCTAAAACAGGATCTTTAGGGAATTAGTTTAATGAAAGATTGAAAAAAGCAAATCACACAATAGCTAGGTTAAGTAAAATTTTAAAATCAAATGGCTTGAAATTACATATAAAAATCAGATTATTTATCAGTTTAGTGAGATCGGTGTAATTCTATGGACATGAGTCGTGGTATAACAATGAAACAATAACAAACAGATTTTGTATATTTGAGAACAAAGCCCACTAAGAATATTAGGAGTTAAATGACAGTACAGGATTAGAAATGAAACTAAAAGACACATTACTCAAGTGCCATGTGTGGATGAGATCTTGGTGAGGGGTAGATTGAGAAGATTTGGGCATGCCCTTTGTACTCCCTAAGAGAGATTAGTTCACCAAACTTTCGACTAGTCTCCACAAAGCACCAGAAAAGTTGGAAGACCCAGGCCTACATGGCTGAGGACTATGAAGCATGAAGTAGGAGACGAATGTAGATGTATTGGTTTAAAAGCTCAAAATGTGTCAATAGGCGTAAGAGGGGATGATGATGATCTTCTCATGTATTATTTTCTCATCCATTACATGAAGCTCATTTGTTCTAACTATTGTATCTTCCATCATAAGTTCTATTCTTCTTTTTTGCTTTAAACACATAGGTACGATATACTATGGCCACTCATCATCTCCGTATTATATTCATTAACTTGCTTTAATAGCCACTTTTCAACATTTCTTGTCTAACTAGAACTTACAAAAAATTTTAATGTTGTAATAAATAGGTAACGTTCATATACACCTCCAGCCGCTTCTCCTCTCACTATTACATGTCAACTTATTCTTTCATATGCTCTGTAATAATACAAAATGAAATATACACCTTTCTTTCTCAGTTATCAATTAGTTCTGACATCTCTTTTTAGGAATTATGTAATTACTGGAATATAGTCATCTATAACAGCATTATGGTAACAGAATAACCCCCATTTCTTGTAATGTACCCTTAGCCAGCCATAAACTTGGATTCTTTCTTTATTGGCAAGGATCACAAAATTGTAATATTCCATCAGATGCCTGAAACTGAATAATTTCTATTGTTCCAATTAACGAGATTATAACTAGTTTTTATCTTAACAAGGTATCATGATTTTCTTTTTTATATAATTTCTAATGGAGAGGATTTGGCATGCTCCTTGTACTCCCTAAGAGAGATTAGTTCACCAAACGTTCAACTGGGCTAAAAAAGGCACTAGAAGAGTTGGAACACCCAAGCCTACATGGGGAAGTATTGATTTAAAAGCTCAAGATAGAGACGACTGGCAAAATTTAACTGAGACCCTTTGCGTCAATAAGCGTAAGAGATGATGAAGATCTTCTCATGTACTATTTTCTCATCCATTGAATGAAGCTTACTTGTTCTAACTACTACATCTTCCATCAAAAGTTCTATACTCCTTTCTTGCTTTAAACTCATATTGGTACGATCTACTATAGCCACTCATCATCTTTTTATCATATTCACTAACTTGCTTTAATAGCTACTTTTCAACATTTTTTGTCCAACTAGAACTGGTAAAAAATTTTAATTTTGTAATAAATAGGTAACGTCCACATATACCTCCAGCCGCTCCTCTTCCCACGATTACATGTGTCAACTTATTCAGTCATCTGCTCAGTAATGATACAAAATGAAATACAAATTTCTTTCTCGTTCATCAATTAGTTCTGACATCTCCTCTTAAGAATTATGTGATTACTGGAATATAGTCCTCTGTAACTGCATTACGGTAACAAAATTACCCTTATTTCTTGTAATGTACCCTTAGCCAGCCATAGACTTGGATTCTTTATTCATTGGCAAGGATCACAAAGTTTTATTCTTCCATCATAAGGCTGAAACTTAATCATTTCCATTCCCCAAATTAACGAGATTATAGCTAGTTGTTATCTCAACTAGATATCATGATTTAAAAAAATAAAATTTCTATAATTTTTATGCACTCAATCATATTAATCTGATATATGTACTGTCACTGTAACTATTGGATATCTTCCACCAGGCAGAATGGAGAAAATTCTATAATTATAGCTGTCCCTTTCTTGTAAAAATAAATGTTACGATTGGCTTTGCCCTCGAGATAATAGTATAAGTCTACGTTTAAAAGAAATTTCCTCGCTCTAAGAGTTACACAATCATCAATTAAGCATGTATTTAAGACGTTTGGATTTTAAATATAACAATTAATGATTTTTCACTCATAAAAGAGAAAATTTTTATAGGACACTAAGAAAATGTACATCTCGTTTCAGCATTAAAAGTATTGCAATCGTGGAATTCGGTAATGATATTATGGTATTGGTTTAAGTTGTTCGCGTGTCTGTTAGTCATCCTCATGTCTGCCATCAGAGGTAGGGGGAAACCAATTATCTTATCTTTTTTTTTTTTTTTATAATGATGACCTGGTCCAGAATTATTAGGCAACTAAGGACCCGTCAATCTGGAATGAATGTGCATCAAACAGTGCCCTATCTAATTTTCTTCTACTTAGCAACTGGCATCGGATTCCATGTCAAAAAGCCTCGTTGAAATAACAATCTATTTAAAAGTCTATTATCATTTCATTACTATATTGTCTATTTTATATCATTGCTAACCGTTTTGGACAAAAACCATCAAATATACTCAAGAAATTGTCACCCTTATGTGACCTCTTAGTTGCCTGTAAATGCCTGTGTTGTATAAATTGAATTAGTTGTATAGGACCTGCCTTCGTATCCATATCTCCTCCCCTCCCATCTCATTGGTGACCCCTAATAAGTACTTCAAATACCAAGTCCACCTCCTCAGCTTACCACTTCGTCTGCCATCTCCTCCAACAATGCTCACCAACGACCTGGGCTCCTATGTCCATGCTGCCATAGGGATGCTCCTACCCTTTGTCAGTAAAGATATGTTTGCCAGGATTAGCGTGCCAAGGATCAATTCCACATCAAAGGTGTGTCCCACTCAAGCAGCAAAACAGACTATGTCCTCGCTGCAATCATGATGATATGTTCTCTGAAATCTCCGATAGGCCCTGCAAGCAAAGGGATGCCCCCACACATTATGATACTCTTAAATGATGTTTCTAGAGCAGTACTCACTGATGCCATTTCTGTGACCCAATCAATGCCCTAAAACTAAGCTGTCACTGGATGCATGTGCTACTACCACTGCAGATTAAGAAATTTGCTACCAAATGTCAATAGTAAAAAAAACGTTCAAGTAGATCATTGTCGGTGGCAGTGGCCTCCCCAATAAATAATAGTATCTTTTCTATGTGATTCAGGATCTATTGTGTACTCTCTGGTAGATACTGGTATCTGTCATGCACTTCTTCAACGTTCTCTGTTAATGACCTCGCCATTCCAAGGCTGCTGACCTCCCTCTGGTGGCCACCAGTGGATCTTCTATACACACCCATGATCACAAGATACTGACCAAAGACTATATACTGAAGGAAGATAGGAAGGCTCAGGCTTTTAACACACAAATGAGTGTGCTATGAAAAGATGCCAGATACTCCCATGCGAAACGAATGGCTCCATCTGTTGAGCGAGCAACCAAACATTCAGAGCGGTAATGCTTACGGGTATATAGGATGGAATTCGATTGTAAATTTTGCGACATATTTGTTTATAATTTGCATTACTATGTCAGTATATTTTACTCATATATTCATGATATTCTTAAATTTTAGGTAACTAAATTGCAAATTATGTTTCTCAGTCTATTTTTCAGAAATTCAATAGCTATATCTCTTATGATTTAGTTAACTTTTTTGCAAATTTAAGTATTGTACAGTATATTACAACCATTTTTAAATGTTCTATACAATACCACATTCGAATAAATTAAAACATACTGAATATCTGATTTGTTAAACTTAGCCACAAATGCTTGTGTAGGCATACATTTAATTACAGTTTGTAGGCCACTGTAAGATGGAGAGATATTAGGTGTATAAAACCACAATTATATTTTATTTTTTATTGAAATGGAAAAGCATGATGCACTCATGTATAGTTTAGTATTATAAACTAATAAATGTATAAATGTACAATCAGAAGGATCAAAATAACACAAAAATTTATCACACACAAAAATAATCAAAAGGGGGTTGGAAATAGAAATAAGGTAGCATACAAGCCAACAAAAATGAAAAACAAAAGAGATTTACTGTGGATGCCTTGCCTTAATCTTACATCCAATATCAGTGGGGCTTACTCATTAGCAGCACATACTGCATGTATTATACTATTTGTACTCACCGTCCTTTGTCCTTAGGGAACCTGTGAAATACCAAATGAGGATCGGTTTCTTTTTGTTTATGGCACACAACACACTTGTGTGACTTCTTTACTGTCGGCGCCATGATTTCGTTTGAGTCAACTGTTAAATTCTGAATATAAACAAACAGACGACAAACGATGTATACCTACAACGCCATCTGAAATCGGAGCAACCAACTATTGTGTTCACTTTGGAGTTGCCAACTAGCGTATTAACATTCTATTTTGAGCCTTCCTATCTTCCTTCAGTATATAGTCTTTGATACTGACATTGTCATTTCGTGGTGCCTAGTACCAGTAGAATTTCATCGTTGTTGACATTACGATGCCTCTTAACAGTGCGGATTTACCAACCCATTTGTACTTCCTCATCTTATATCTCCATGTTTTCTGGCCAAAACTTTACCGAACGACACAATTCCCACCAAGGATAGTATCTATCACCATATCAAGACAATTGGGCTTTCCGTGTTTGCAAGATTCAAATGTTTCATACCAGGCCTTTTGGGAAAAGCTAAATGCATATTAACCTTTATCAAAAGGCCTGAAGTCCATTATTGTCGCTCTTTTACATCATCCTGGAAAAGGATGGATCCCTATATCCTCATGTGGATTACATGCATATTAATATGCTCCCCAAAAAAAACACTCCAACACCCCTCCCCAACATCGCTGAAATCACCACCTACCTTCCAGGTGTTGAAGTATTTTTAACGCTGAACCTCCTGAAGGGGTATCATCAGGTGTTCATGCACCAGAAATTTTTTTACTAGACAGCTATGACCACCCCTTTCAGAATATATACTTTTACTTACTCGTACTTAGGATTTTGCGATGGAGGCACCACAATTCAGTGACTCATGGATAGCATTTTAAGGGAATAGGACCCTCTATGTTACCCACACATCATCGGCAACCGCCTGCTGTAGACGACATCATAATCAGGTATAATAAGTGCACCTGTGGTATCTAGGGAGTGGCCTTCTTGGATCATCACATCACTCCTGAGATCATAATTTCTCCACGCTCTCGGTAGTCAGAGAAATGCAAGAGTTCTTCGACATGGTGAACTATTATCACCGATTCTTGCCAGCAAACATCACAGGCCTTGCAACCCTCTAAACTTCCTCAATAGCAATCCAAAAATCCCAAAGTAGGGCCCCATTCAGGAGGCAGCCTTCCTCAATGCAAAGAAAGGCCCACAGACTGTTACTCCTCTCTCCTTTCCCCTTCTACCTGCACTTCTTACTATCCAACCATGCCAGTGACATTGCTGCACTCAAACAAATTACCAATGGATCATCCCGTCCATTGGCCTTCAGTAGAAAATTTCCCAAGGTGAATTCCAGTTATTCTACTTTCGACCACAAAGTGCTGGTGGTGAATTTGGGTCTGCATTACTTTTGCCACTTCTTAGAGGGCATATGATTTGTGATTTGCATGGATCACACCCCTTTTCTCAACAGTTCAACGCCTGATCCGCCCATCAGTGACAACATTTTTCTACCATTTCTGGATATAATTGTACCATTCAACATATACCGGGTAAACTGAATTCCATTACTGACACTCTAAACAGAAACATGCTGCCTATCGTCCACCTGGAAATTGACTCTAAGGCCTTGGTATAAGTCCAACAAAAGAACCAATTATACCCAATCTGCAAGGATGTCAATACTGGTAGAACATGCCCGTGAATACTTGCTCTTTGTGCAGGGAAGTGTTTCAATCTATTCATGGAATCTCGCACCTCTTGCTCCCATTTCCTGCACAGTTACTGAAGTCAAATAGCATATGGCGTGGCATTACAAAGGGTGGCAAGGATTGGGTCCATGCGTGTATTTCATGTCAAAGTTCCTCAAAAGTAAATCGACACACAGATTTGAGAGAAGGTACTTTTCATAAAATTCAGTGTCTTTTTCTGACATTTACATTGATGAAGTTGGCCCCCTATCAACGTCACAATGACACCGTTACCATTTCATAGTCATCCATAACTCCACTCACTAGCCTAAAGCCATCCCCATGCAAGATGTAGAAATAGAAATAGAAAATATAACAGTCATTTACAAATATTCAACATCAGGTTAGTGCTACACCAGATACATAGATAAAATTAACAAGATTCAATAATCTAACACAAAACGATGTCACCAGGATTATCAAGAGAGCAAAGAAAAACTGTGCGATAGATCCAATGCTAATATCTGAAGTAACTGGTGAGAGAAATTTTTGTAGTCTAGCCGATATAATTATGACAACCATCAATGAGTGTAAGTTTCCCAAGTCTGAGAAAATTACTAGTTACACCAGTTCTAATGCCAATATCTGAAGTAACCGGAGAAAGAAACTTTTTTAGTCCTGCCAATATAATTACAAGAATAGCAAATACAAGCATCAATGAGTGTAAGTTTCCTGAATCTGAGAAAATGGCTATAGTTACACTGGTTCTGAAAAGTGCTCTAGATAATCATGAACTAAGCTTCTAAAGACCTATTTCAAATCTATCCTTTATTTCAAAAGTGCTAGATACGTAATTCTTGAACAATCAATTAGTCACTCAGAAGAAATAAAAGTTTTGCCATTCAACCAGTCTGCTTATAGAAAATTATACTTTATGGAGATGGCTACTGTTCTGTTTTATTGGTATGTTGGAAATGATGGATGAAAAAATATGTTATTCTAATATTATTGTATCTCAGTACTGTTTTCGATATACGTCTGCATGAACTGCTAGTAAATGATTTACAGTCCCTTAGTCTTAAAGATCAAGCTTTTGAATACCTGAAAGACTACTTGGTGGACAGAAACTACTGTGTGCAAAATGGAAAATCTTTTTCATCATATGAACCACTAAACTAAGGGATACCTAAGGGAAGTGTGCTGGGCCAAATCTTATTATGTATCTATACTAGTAGTCTGACGAAAATACTACAGAGGCGTTGAGTGAAGTTCAAAGTATTTGCAGATACAAAACTCCAAGCCTTATTCTTGCCAGTGTTAAGGAATGAATGACAATCAAACTGTGAGAGGATGTTGCAAGAACAAGCCCTTTCCCCTTGAATCACTAACAGACAAAAGTCCCACAACGCAAATTTTCTCCTTACTTTTACGTCACCTGGACTACTGAACAGAGGGAACAGTAAAACGTAACATGACCTTAATACTATATTTCCTTATAACAAAAACCGTTAAAAAATCAACTGCATTCAAATGAATCTCTATTATCTATACTTGATCCTTGAAAACTATAATCCTTAAAACTAAACATTACCAAACAATCACACTTAGTACTACCATCTTAACCTACTGTAAATACATAAAGAAAATACATTCAAAATAACTAAAAAAAAAAAAAAAAATAAAATAAATAATTAAATAAATAAAAAAAAAAAACCTAGGTACTTTCCTGTTACTACCCCACCGCAATACTATTTTCTTGTTATCGCACCACTACTCCAAAAAGTAATAAAAAAATGTATTAAACAACATAAATGTATTCAAAACAAGTACACATTTTCTACATAAATATAATCGAAAAAAAAAAAAAATAATTTATTATGCAGGTGGATGAAATTCAACCATATCTGAAAGAATTCCTTTGAATATATTACCACCAAATGTAATTGAAGATGACTGACGCCAAAGAAATTGCTAAATATCTAGGTAGCATCTCTCGATTAGTTCCACATTGCCTCTTGTTACTGATCTTTGCAGAACACCACAGACGCTCAATATGTTGGGTATGGGCTCCACTGTCAGGATCCACAAAATTGTGGCTGTGATTTACTGTCTGATGTTGGTATTTCGACACTCCTTGAAGACGTTGATCCTGAATTATACAATATGCACGCCATTCATCGGAAAATATTGTCGTCCCAGGACGTATGTATTTATTGATGAGCTGAATTACAGTACTTGCTGAGCTATCTGTAACAGCTAGCATGAATACTTCCTTGGTTTCAATGCAAATTCCTCCAAACACCCACTGTTATGGAAGAATTCGACCAACACGATACTTCATCTATCTCCGTATGCATACCTGGTCCCCCAATAACAGCAGGATTTCTAAGATGCTTCCAAAGACATACCTCTCGCATATAATTGTTCCAGTCAACCGTTGTGTTTTTATTCATTCCAAGTTTTCTCTCTCAATATTTTATTGAAGTCAGCTCATACGCCCATGATTGAATGAAGAGAATTTTATCCTTAAAAGGCAGCCTTGAAGTAACAAGCCAATTATTCGTTCGTACTCCTTTACACGGAAATCTGCCAAAGTTCGGTGGTCAACATTACACACTCCGACTCCAGTCAACTTGACTGAGCAGTGGTGGTTATCATAGTCGTCATCATCAGTATCATCACCATCATTATCATAAACAAATAGGAATTTTTATTTTACGGGCCGGGTAAGGAATTCTTCATCAATGGTGTATTCCAAAAATAAGTGTACATTCATGGTCGCTACTTATATTCACGTACGGCAAACAACACAGTCTAGGCCAAACTAAGCACTTCAAAGGAGGAATTACGGCCTGAAAATGAAAAAAAGAAAAAGTACATACGAACACTCCTAGCTAATTAAACTATCGCATTATAATCAAAGATAAATAATAATCTGTTTCTATGATTCAGAATCACTCCTATCTAATATAAACAAAATTGTACTCACTGTTAATATAAATAAAAACTTTATATAAAATATAAAATGCAGCGTCCACAAGCACAACTGCCTTCGACTGCAGTCAAAAAAAAAAAAAAAAAAAAAAAAAAAAAAAAAAAAAAAAAAAAAAAAAAAAAAAGCCTTCGCTCAAGACATTCACCACTGTCCTAAGCTAGCAAAAATATAAACAGGAAACCTCAGTTATGCCAACAGTCTTTCTCACAGCAAACAATCATTACACTAAGTCTCTCTCTCTCTCTCTCTCTCTCTCTCTCTCTCTCTCTCTCTCTCTCTCTCTCTCTCTCTCTTTCTAAGGATTTGGCTAAACAAAAAGCAAAAATAATAAAAAAAAAAGAATGTATCCTCCACAATACAACTGAAATTGAATGAAAATAAAACTCAGTTTATGGTGCTTGAAATTAAAAGCATCCTAAAGAAACTTGTGATAAACTGTGTTATTACCAAGATTAACTACTGCAACTTCATCTACTACAATTTACCGAAAGTGCAACTTAAGAAATTACAAAATATAATGAACAGAGGAGCAGGTGCCCCATCCCAAATAAAGGATACGTCCTACACTAATTGATTTATACTGGTCTATTAAAGCAAGAATTGAGTTTAAAATATGTACAATAACACAAGTATTCAGAGCCGCACGTCCAAAATATCTAAGATTATTGTTACATCTTGTGCAGCTAACAAATCGTGTTGACACGAGAATAGTTACAGATGATTTCAAATTATTGGAAACTATGGCTCTACAGCCTTTTAAAATATACAATAAACTCCAACTAGACCTCCAAAAGACTAAAGATATTAAGGCTCTCAAGAGGAAACTGTAGACTTTTTTGTTCTATACGTGCTTTGATAGTGTGGATTTAACAATATGTAATATGCGGTGTGAAATGCTAAATGTCTTGGAATGCACATGATAAGATGACTCTGGAGGTCTTGTAGAGAGTAGGGTTCCCTGGCTGCATAGGACCAAAAAGCAGCCCTTAAAGCAAAGTAAGTAAGATGCAACAACTGCCTCGTATACTGCTGCCTTACATTACGGATGCAGGGCAACATTCGGTGTCCCCAGAGCATGTAACTTCTGATAGGGGAACCACTATGACCTGTCAATTTTGGAGATCATAGGGCGCAGCATCACCCTACATTCGAGTACTGCTTACAACACTGCAGCCAATAGAATGGAGGAATGTTCCTTCGTAATCTTCAGCTTTGATGACCTGGCGCAACAACTCAAGCAATTGTCCATAACTTCCTTGGGTCCTTCTCGGGCCGAGGACGACTCCCAAGGACACCATGGCTGTGTCAGCAGCTGAAGTGGTATATGTCACCCCTGAGGAATATTTATCATCCACCACCTCCTCCGATGATCTCCAGCGCCCAAGCCACATTGTGGGGAAGTTTTACCCCTGTCGTCAGGGAGCAAGCCCCCAGTAATGCAGCACACAGCAAAGGACCTACATATCGCCAACACATCTTCATGGGCCTATGAATACCTGTGTTGTCTATTGATAAAGTTAGTTGTTCAGAAGCTGTCTTCGTATCAATTCCTCCTTCACTCTCGTCCCAAAAGTCTGTGCTATTTTGTAAAAAAAAAAAAAAAAAAAAAAAAAAAAAAAAAAAAAAGACAATATTCGCATTACTATACAAAATGCGTCTTGATAATTATTCGAAAATTTAGATGATTTTATTTTTGTATTTTTTTCAATTGCGTTGTTCTGGTTGATTATAGCTTTTGATACTTTTTCCTTTAAAGGTATAATCTCCAGTATCGCTTGAAAGATTATTTTCAGAGGTCCGACATATGCCTTCCTATTAGAAAATTATTGGAAAAGAAAGTGCTAGATTAGATGAGGACTTTAAAATTGAGAGTGATGGAAACAGAGCCTTAAAGAAGTATGAGGGTTAAAATTGAAATAATTGTAATTTTAATATATAGATATCCTACATCATAGTGCACGTTTGATGCTGTCCATAACATCGATTGTGAAAATTTCAGCTATTTAAAAGAGATAACATGAGACGCAAACCAAGCTGAAATATTTAGCGGGGTTACATTACTAAAGTTCCCCAAAGCTTAGCAGATACTCAGCTTGAAGGTATAAAATAAAAACAGATATATTTATGAAACAATCACTAAAGCGCTGAGATTAATTCTATCGATTACTGCTTCCTATCTGTCCGTCACTATGTTTGTTTTAAACCTTGATAATGCTGTGAATTATGTATATAATTATCCTTAGTTGATGGAAATAAATTGAAAAACTTACATAATCTACTACCACATTATTATTATTATTATTATTATTATTATTATTATTATTATTATTATTATTATTATTATTATTAATGGTGTTGTTTCTGTTGTTGTTTACGTAGTGATTATTACAAGCTTAGCTGTAACCATGGTTGGAAGATCAGAATGATACAAACTCAATGGCTTCACTTGGAAAATGCTCCAATAGGAAAAGAAAAGTAGAAGTAAAAAACATACCATGAAAAAGAATATCAAATATATAAAAGAAATAAAGATGAATTACAACGAATGAAAACATTAATTTAGATAAATCAAACTATAAAATCGCAGTAAATATTTAAATGAATAGCGACTCAGATAGATAACAAATAAACTATGAAACAATATTGGTGGCAAATTGCTCAATAAGATAAATGTTTGTACTGTCTCAATTTTTTAGGTTTCTTCATATATTTGACTAGTAAGTCAAATTAGAAAACTAATCACGATAGGAATATAGATTTTAGAATAGCGTATAATATTGAGCTTTGCTGAAGCAAAGTCATGACTCACAATTCTCTGATTTCTGAGAATAATCACTATTAAAAAAAAAATGCACCAAGGGCAGGGAGATAATTGAGTAATAGGGCCAGATATTAATATCTACATCTGTTATTGGGAATTGATTAGACCTAAAACTTTAAATGAGCATCAACAGCCAAAGGCCAGGTAATAAAAATCCATAAAAGAATGAAAGGAATAACATTTCTTCAAATAGGACAGGTTCTCCAAATCTTGAAAGATCTTCTCTTATTGAAATTTATTTGTGCAATAGAGGAAGGAATCTGCCGAATAATTTTTTTCACACTGAATTTACAACAAAGAATAATACCTAGAATGTTAAACGAGTATCATGTAAATTGTTTTAGGAAATATTGTGAGTGAAGCATCTAATGGTGAAAATTGAAAATTCAGAGTCCTAGACCAACTAATCATGATTTTAGTTTTGTTAAGGCTATGTACCCCAACTATATAATCTGCGGTATGCACTAATTTAGCCTTGATACAAGATATGACATCAAGCAATCGACAGTAATGTTTGTATCCTGGTTAAAGGGTCGATTCAAAGAGAATCACATCATATGCAGAAGTAAAATGTTTATTTACAGAGCCAAGCACATAACATGCATATGTAATATAAAAAATTAATGACCAAAGTACACAATTTTAAGGAACAACGGAGATAAGATTCTTGTAGTTAAAAACACTAATATACTGCATATTAGTTGAAATCAATATAAAAATTCTATATGGTGTGTTGGAAATCAAAGGGCTTTCTATCAACAGGTCAAAATCAGTAATAAAACCAAGATCAGTAATAATAATATCATAACCAAAATCTAAGATTCTCTGTGCAGTGTTGGAAATTGTAAAAGGAGAATAAACCAAGACACCTGTGAAAGTCAAACTGCTAACTTCGGAATAAGAAATTTCTATGAACATGCTAACCAAAATATAGAGTTCTGTGCACAGTATTAGATATTGTATAAGAGCATCACCAAGAGATTTGGGAAAGTCAAACTGCTAACTTTTGAATAATTAGTTAATCTTAGCACATACATTCAGACATTGCGCTAATAGACGTTAAAACCCTTTAGATATTTGGGGGTTTGTAGACTGACCTACAATTAAAGTACTACATCTACCTCAACTACATGTATTCAATAGAGTACCATTATCAATTCTCCAACAATTGCAAAAGGAATGATTTTATTATCATCATGTGCTATTGTTATTATCATTATTAAAATC
>NC_090725.1:194915292-194930292 GCF_036898095.1 Palaemon carinicauda
TTCTTGGGCATGATCAACTATTATCACCGTTTTCTGCCAGACATTGCCGCCACTCTTGCTCCCCGCTACGCTTCCCTCAAGGGCAAGACAAAGGACCTGAAGTAGGGTCCCCTTCAAGAAGCAGCCTTCTGCAATGTAAAGAAGGCCCTATCAACTGCTCTGGCTCTCACTTGTCCTATCCCACACGCCCCTCTCCTTCTCTCCACCGATGCCAGCGACGTCGCTATTGGTGCAGTACTCGAGCAGGTGGTCAAAGGCTCGCCCCGCCCATTGTCCTTCTTCAGCAGAAAACTGTCCAAGGCAGAATCGGGTTATTCTACCTTCGATCGAGAATTGCTGGCGGTGCACTTGGCTGTCCGTCACTTTCGCCATTTCTTAGAAGGTACGCCCTTCGTCATTTGCACAGACCACATGCCTCTGGTGCACGCCTTCACTCGACAGTCTGACGCCTGGTACGCCCGTCAACGCCTATATCTCTCCGCCGTGGCTGAATACAATTGCACCCTCCAATACGTCCCTGGGAAAATGAATCCCGTTGCCGATGCCCTGTCAAGAAACACGTTGGCTGCCGTTCAACTGGGATTGGATTACAACGCCCTGGCTGAAGCATAACGACAGGATCCAGAGTATCAAGCTTGTAGGACATCCTGCACTTCCCTCTGTTGGGAAGATTTTCCCCTCGAAGACTCCAACAACACCCACCTCTGTGACGTCAGTACTGGTAGACTGCGACCTTGGATTCCTGCTCCCATGCGCCGACAGGTGTTTGATTTCATTCACGGCCTTTCACATCCCTCGTGCCGTTCTACTGCACAGCTGCTGAAGGCAAAGTTCATTTGGCACGGCATTTCTAAGGATGTTAAGGATTGTGTCCGGGCTTGTACTTCTTGCCAAACTTCCAAAGTACATCGACACACGGATTCAGGAGTGGGCACCTTTCCTCAACCTCAGCGTCGTTTCGCACACATTCACGTCGACGTTGTAGGCCCCCTACCCACATCACAAGGACATCGTTACCTGTTTACCGTCATCGAACGCTCCACTCGTTGGCCTGAAGCCATTCCCATGGAAACTGCAACGTCCGCCTCATGTACATCTGCCTTACTTTCGGGATGGATTTCAAGATTCGGTATCCCTGAGCATATTACTTCTGACAGGGGAACCACTTTCACCTCTCAATTGTGGACGTCATTAGCGAATCTCCTGGGCATCACCCTACATCAGACAATGGCCTACAACCCCGCTGCCAATGGAATGGTTGAACGTTTTCATCGCACCCTCAAAGCAGCTTTGATGTCCCGCTGCAAGGATTCAAACTGGTTTACTCAGCTTCCCTGGGTCCTCCTGGGACTAAGGACCACTCCTAAAGACCCCCTCGACGTCTCAGCAGCTGAAATGGTGTATGGCGACCCGTTGGTCGTCCCTGCCAATTTTTTTCCTTTTACAACCTCCTCCGATAATCTCCAGCGCATACGTCACGTCGTGTGAAAATTTACTCCGTGCCGCCAGACTTACAAGCCCCCAGTGAAGCATCACATACCAACGGACTTGCACTCTGCAACGCACGTCTTCCTGCGCAACGACACTAGCAAGCCACCACTAACGCCCCCTTACACGGGCCCTTTCCTTGTGATCCGACGCAGTCCGAAAGCATTCCTACTAAACATTCGGGGCAAAGAAGACTTGGTCTCCATTGATCGTCTAAAACCTGCTTATCTTCTGCCAGATGACCCGCCTACAGTTCGCCTCTATAGATCAGGGCGCCCTATTTAACATGTACAGTATGTCATTTTTAGGGGGGGAGCCATGTACCAACCGTGTGTCACACAATTGTACATAATTCCTTTTGCATATATTATGCTTGTATCTTCGCTCTTCCCTCGCACTAAACGAACATAAAAATTCATGTCTGCTGTTTCCTCTGTAACATTGTCTGTCTTGTTAACTTGTTATGTCCTTTTGCCTTGAGGTTTTGTATATAAAGGAGAGTGTTCTATAACAATATAACTCAGTTGATTGCATCCTGCCTTTGAGTTCACAACCCTTCTCTCGGCTCGTCACACCTTCCACTGTCCTTGGTTAGAATTCTCTTGCTTGATGGTACACTTGGGCTCACTGTTCTATCTAATTTCTCTTCCTCGTGTTTCTTCTTAAATATTTTATAGTCTATTATATATATGAAAGATCTAATCTAATATTTATACTGTTCTCAAAATATTTCATTTTGATTGTTTATTACTTCTCATGCAGCTTTTTCATTTGCTTGTTTTCATTCCTAATTGGGCTATTTTTCCCTGTTGGAGCCCTTGGGGTTACATCAATTTGATTTTTTAACTAGATTTACAGCTTAGCTTGTGATAATAATAATAATAATAATAATAATAATAATAATAATAATAATAATAATAATGATAAAAATAATAATAATAATAATAATAATAAAAATAATTTAGTTACATAAAATCACTATAACCTAACAAAATATCATATATATATATATATATATATATATATATATATATATATATATATATATATATATATATATATATATATATATATATATATATATATATATATATATATATATATGTGTGTGTGTGTGTGTGTGTGTGTGTGCATGTGTGCCCCTATGGACGTGTCCACTGGCGTCAAACACTCAAGACTTCCGCTATCATCCTGCCCTACCTAACAATAAAACAGTAATCAACAAACCTTTTAATAGTCCATTGTACTAACTCCCTCTTTCGCATACTAGCCTTCACTGTCTTTCGCTCTGAAGAATTTGGCAAACCAAAACAAAACACAGGTTAAAAAAATAAACATAAAAATCCACCCTTTATATTCCCACACATCCCTCTTTTGCTCTTCCACAATAATTCACCTGACTTTCTTCATTACCCAGTCATAGCTAGAAACAGGACCTACCCTTCGAGTAACTGGGCCTTTATGTACTCTCTTATTTACCTCTTTCATATTGCTATCACTAGTTACATTATTACAATTCTCATTCATACTACTATCGTTTAATATTTCATGCACTATCTCGCCTATCTCATTAATATTCTCTCGCAAAATCTCACCGATATCCATAAGCAATTCCTCCAATTCTTCCAAATTACATTTTGCTTTTACAAGAGAATCATTCATCCTGCCTACCATTCTCGTATCTCTGTTTCGTATTTATAATACTTCTATTTATATCCTCTAACTTACAATCATATACATCTTGCAATAACACCTTATAAACATGCTTCAGATTTCCTCCACACACAAAGGAGAATGCACTCAGCTAAGCCCTCCTACTATTTTGTTTACTGATTACTTTGGCTGAATAAATCCATTCCTCTTACATACACCTCGCAACATCCCCATCTAAATCTTGTTCAGTGTACTTGGCATGCTTCTCCATGCATATCCTTGCATAATGCCTTTCTTTACCAGAATTGCTGCAAATCACCTTTTTCTGATTACTCCTACATCCACTTGTTATATGCCTAGTTATACCACACCAATAATATTTAACCACTCCCTAATTCTTACACTGGCTAATAAGTTGTCCTCTCTCTCCATACCAAAAACATGCACACAATGCACTCTTTCCTTCATAGCTAAAGTGAGGTGGATGAGAACAGTACATAGGTGTGCACCATCCAAAAAGCAGTGAGAAAAAAAAACATGATGGGTCAATCCTGGCCTCCAAGGCCCAACAAAATTCACACCATTTGTCACGCTTCTTTGTCAATATCGCTAGTTATCAGATAAGAAAATCAAATATATGAAATCTGATGCAATATTAAGGATTCTGATAATGTGTGCCTAACTCCTGCAAAATACAAGGAAGCATGTATGCACTAGCAAAAAGAAGATGGACCAAACTGACTTGAAGGTAGTCTTCAAGCACTGAGTTGCTACTAAAGGCATCCTATAAGCAACCTGTCATCAGTTCGGGATTAGGAAGATGACTCTTCCAGTAAGTATGCGTATGATTAGGCTAGGCCTATTGCTTTTTTAATGGAAAGCTAGATAGGGTAGCTAGGATTACCACTCTACCTTAATTTTTATCATATTACTAATGCTTTCAGGTACTCATGGGATTTTAGCAAAGGCAAACATCTGTGCTTCTTTGGACCCATAGCAACTGTATCTTCAATAACCAATAAAATGATGTAATTGTGTAGCATGCCATTACAAAAGCCCACATGTTTAATGTGAGAAGACATATTGGATCATGGACAGTAAGATTCTGAGTATTATGAATACTGGTGAGTGTCAAATGAGTATTGGGAATCTTAATTATGCCATCCAGATTGGTATTGTACTTGTTACCTTGCCTCTCCATGCCTCAGACAAACTTCAGACATTGGAAGCAAGTGTCTTTGGTCAATTCAAAGACTTATTTATGTTCGCTACGAAATAGGTTCTCACTCATGCATCCTAATAAGCACATCGTCGACCACCTGTTTTCCCAAGTTTGCTTACAAGGCTTGGATCAAAGCATCAAAGCATACACTACAAGTATCTTCCATGGAGATGCTTTTTGTGGAGTGTAGGTGATGGAGCAATCACCATCTGCTAATATTATTGTGGAGGTTTCTACTGTGTACTCAGATGGTGGGGAGGAACTGACTTTATTGTGGGACATTTTCATAAGTTCCATGACCACTGAGAGCGGAGGTACTTTTCTCATTGGATTTGCCCCTGTCAAAAGTGTGGGCATAACTTTTGAGAGCCCTGAATTAAAAAAAATAACCACCATTGCCAGTTCAAAAAATTAACTTTTTCCTGGTTTGGCTTAGAGTGCTGTACAAAATATGTTTTATAGGTTTTTTTTTTGGCATGGGAAATTAATTTCCGATGTTATTTTATTGATTTGACCTGTTTTTCATATTCAAGTTCACTATGACCGCCGATTTTGAGCACCAAACATTCAATTTTGCTAGGTCATTACAGACCATTTATAGTAGGTTGCAATGAAAGTTTTTTTGTGATGAATTATTTTATTAATGATAGAAATAAAACTAAAGACACGAAAATCATTTCACAACAAAAGCAAGGTTAATGGTTGAAACACGTTGAATCACAAGGAAATGTCAAACAATAAATTAATACTGATAAACAAATGTACACCACTGAATCAATTGTTTTATGTCAATCATGGAACTTTTATACTTCTGAATCTGTTGAATCCGCAGACTCACTCATCTCACTGTCAGATTCACTTTCCTCTGAGGAGTCAGGAAGCATGAGCTGTTGGGGCAAGGGGTGTTGTGTGTAGCGCACTGGTCGGCATTTTCCATTTACAAGTTCCCAGCCAGGACCAATAGGGTATGGATAGTCAAACAAGTTGTAGTGTAGTTGGCAATATGTAATATAGTTTGTCCTTTCGACATGAGGATTCAAGGAGTCGTCATCAGGTGAGAGGCGGATTGTACTATTCTTCTTAATTTTTTGCCACTTGGAAGCCCTTGCTTGCCCGCAAGTAGCATCTGCATTTCCACCATAGATACAGGACAGTGCAAAAATCTTCACGCAGCTCTGATAATATCCTCCAAGTCGATGCTTTCACCAATTCGTCCAAGGAGCTTACTTGCCTCGGGATCAGAGATCACCGTCTCCATCACCTTTTTCTTTCCATGGCTATAGAACCCTGACATATGATCCCTGCCAGTGATCACATGGAGAGAAATGATTATCTATGAGACTTTTTCTGGTAGCGTGCTACGGCAGTTGATAAAGACATGCTTGCGTTTGATAAGTAGATCACAAGGGAGTTGCTCTGAGAGATATGCTGCTTGAACATACACATCTCTTTCTTCACTGTCAAGTACAACTGCCCCATTAAAGCTCCCTGTCCTGAGCTTGGCATAGGCAGAGAACATCATTGTGTCAGCCTTTGGATGTCAGAAAATAAATTCTGCGTTTGCCACACCAGTGCTCACATTGGTTGTTCTTTCTCCCTCACAGTAGATTATTCCACAACACATCATAGAAGCTTGTGCTTTCAGCTGTTCCCTGAGGAGCTTTTGCAGTCTGATCTTATTTCCTGATATGACCATCAGTTGGTTAAATTCAGCAGCTCCTGGGAATGTGTCTGTGGGCTTTTGAAAAACATTCGGAATATGTGCATGTTTTGCTGCCCTTCGATCGTGCTCATCATCCTTGATGCTGAAAGGAAGGTCATATTTGTCGTTGATAAGAATGATGTAAGGGCTTGCATTGGCATGGTGTGAGAAAATGATCTTGCAGTACTTTGACTATTCTCACGTCTTTGCCTCACGGTCCTCGGGTGTGGGAGTGGCTATCCCCCAGATCAGTCCCATGTCGACAATGCTAATGTAGTTTTCTGGCTCTTGAATAACTGGGTCAAGATTAAACTGATCCAAGGGCTGACTCAAGTGGGAGCATGCCTGATCCTTCTGCAAGGTCCACCAGAGCCGCCAGACCTGACCTCTCCATCTGAGCCACTTTCATAGGCGTACCTGCTGGTGCACAAATCTGTTCACTGGAAAACCTTTGCCTTTTATTCTTGTGGATGGTTGTAGTGAGAGGCTATGTCTTCGTGAATACTGGCTCGTTCAGGAGAGATTGAACCTGATCTTGGCCATCTTGAAAAGCAGTGTTGAAGTATTGTATTAGCTGTGGATAAGCAACCAGACCAGACTTCAGTGACCTCAGTGAAGGTGATGAGTAATCAAATTGTTCAGCGCTAAATTCTTTCATGCAGTTCTGTAGATCCTGAACTGTGTGACGGGCCGAGAGAAAGGTTGGGACTCAAAGGCAGGAAGCAATCAACTGAGTAACTTTATTATAGAACACTCTCCTTTATATACAAAACCTCAAGGCAACAGGCATTTTCATGTTCACAAGACAGACAATGTTACAGAGGAAAAACGGAGACATGATTATTCAGGTTCTTTTTAGTGCGAGGGAAGAGCGCAGATACAAGCATAATATATACAAAATGATTTATGTACGATCGTGTGACACACGGTTGGTACATGGCTCCCCCCTAAAAATAACATACTGTACATGTTAAATAAGGCGCCCTGATCTATAGAGGCGAACTGTAGGCGGGTCATTTGGCAGAAGATAAGCAGGTTTTAGACAATCAATGGAGACCCAGTCTTCTTTGCCACGAATGTTTAGTAGGAATGCTTTCAGACTTCGTCGGATCACAAAGAAAGGGCCCGTGTAAGGGGGTTAGCGGTGGCTTGCTAGTGTCGTTGCGCAGGAAGACGTGCGTTGCAGAGTACAAGTCCGTTGGTTTGTGATGCTTCGCTGGGGGCTTGTAAATCTGGCGGCACGGAGTAAATTTTCCCACGACGTGACGCATGCGCTGGAGATCGTCGGAGGAGGTTGTAGAAGGAAAAAATTCGGCAGGGACGACCAGCGGGTCGCCATACACCATTTCAGCTGCCGAGACGTCTAGGGCGTCTTTAGGAGTGGTCCTTAGTCCCAGGAGGACCCAGGGAAGCTGAGTAAACCAGTTTGAATCCTTGCAGCGGGACATCAAAGCTGCTTTGAGGGTGCGATGAAAACGTTCAACCATTCCATTGGCAGCGGGGTTGTAGGCCGTTGTCTGATGTAGGGTGATGCCCAGGAGATTCGCTAATGATGTCCACAATTGAGAGGTGAAAGTGGTTCCCCTGTCAGTAGTAATATGCTCAGGGATGCCAAATCTTGAAATCCATCCAGAGAGTAAGGCAGATGTACATGAGGCGGACGTTGCAGTTTCCATAGGAATGGCTTCTGGCCAACGAGTGGAGCAGTCGATGACGGTAAACAGGTAACGATGTCCTTGTGATGTGGGTAGGGGGGCTACAACATCGACGTGAATGTGTGCGAAACGACGCTGAGGTTGAGGAAAGGTACCCACTCCTGAATCCGTGTGTCGATGTACTTTGGAAGTTTGGCAAGAAGTACAGGTGCGGACCCAATCCTTAGCATCCTTAGAAATGCCGTGCTAAATGAACTATGCCTTCAGCAGCTGTGCAGTAGAATGGCACGAGGGATGTGAAAGGCCGTGAATGAAATCAAACACCTGCCGTCGCATGGGAGCAGGAATCCAAGGTCGCAGTCTACCAGTACTGACGTCACAGAGGAGGGTGGTGTTGGAGTCTTCGAGGGAAAAGTCTTCCCAATGGAGGGACGTGCAGGATGTCCTACAAGCTTGATACTCTGGATCCTGTCGTTGGGCTTCAGCCAGGGCGTTGTAATCCAATCCCAGTTGAACGGCAGTCAACGTGTTTCTTGACAGGGCATCGGCAACGGGATTCATTTTCCCAGGGACGTATTGAAGGGTGCAATTGTATTCAGCCACGGCGGAGAGATATCGGCGTTGACGGGCGGACCAGGCGTCAGACTGTCGAGTGAAGGCGTGCACCAGAGGCATGTGGTCTGTGCAAATGACGAAGGGCGTACCTTCTAAGAAATGACGAAAGTGACGGACAGCCAAGTGCACCGCCAGCAATTCTCAATCGAAGGTAGAATAACCCGATTTTGCCTTGGACAGTTTTCTGCTGAAGAAGTCCAATGTGCGGGGCGAGTCGTTGATCATCTGCTCGAGTACTGCACCAATAGCGACGTCGCTGGCATCGGTGGAGAGAAGGAGAGGGGCGTGTGGGATAGGAAAAGTGAGAGCCGCAGCAGTTGATAGGGCCTTCTTTGCATTGCAGAAGGCTGCTTCTTGAAGGGGACCCCACTTCAGGTCCTTTGGCTTGCCCTTGAGGGAGGCGTAGAGGGGAGCAAGAGTGGCGGCAGTGTCTGGCAGAAAACAGTGATAATAGTTGATCATGCCCAAGAATTCCTGCAGAGCTTTGACGGTCGAGGGCGCGGGGAAGTTCTGAACGGCTGCTACCTTCTCAGGGAGGGGATAGACTCCTTCAGGAGTGATGCGGTGCCCTAAGAACGACACTTCATTGGCGCCAAAGGTACACTTGTCTTACCGGACTACAAGGCCGTTTTGTTGCAGGTGGTCGAGCACGATGTGCAGGTGAGGGAGGTGTTCCTCTTTTGAGGAGGAAAACACAAGTATGTCGTCCACATAACATACACAGAAAGGAAGGTCCCCTAAGATGCCATCCATGAGAAGTTGAAACATGGTCCCAGCATTACGAAGGCCAAAACAGGAGTAATTGAAGATGTATGTACCAAACGGAGTGGTGATGGCGGTCTTGGGGATGTCTTCTGGGTTCATAGGCACCTGATAATACCCCTTCAGGAGGTCGAGCGTAGAGAAAACCTTCGCTTTGTGCAGGTAGGAGGTCACGTCGGCAATGTTTGGGAGGGGGTAGTGATCCGCTTCTATTTGTATGTTCAGGCGCCTGTATTCCCCGCACGGACGGAGGGAGCCGTCTTTCTTCAGAACGGCGTGTAAGGGTGATGACCATGGGCTGGAGGCCTTTTGGCAAAGGCCCATTTCCTCCATTTCGGCGAAAGTCTGTTTGGCGGCTGCCAATCGTTCCGGTGCCAGACGTCTGAATTTTGCGAAGACTGGGGGTCCCGTCGTCTTGATATGGTGATAAATACCGTGCTTGGCAGGAACCGTGGGCGTTTGGTGAAGTTCTAGACGGAAAACTTCCAGGTACGACGTGAGGAGGTGGGTGTAGGCATCCGTGGGTGCGCTGATATGGAGAGCGAGGTTAGAGGGGGCGGGTTGAAGAGGTGTCGACAAGTACGAGTCTGCGTTGACCAATCGTCGGTGGGCGACATCGACCAGAAGGTGGAAATGAGAGAGGAAATCCACACCGAGGATTAGCAATATGACGTCAGCACCGAGAAACTTCCAATTGAATTTACCGTTTCCGAACAATAATGTGAGGCTCTCGTAACCGTAGGTGGGTATCGCAGATCCGTTGGCAGCTACCAAGCGGACGTCGGCAGATATAGACAGACTACGTCGTGCCTTGAAGAGTTTCCTTGGCAGAAGAGAACGACAAGCACCCTTGTCTACCAAAAATCGCACACACGTTCCTGCATCCTGTAAAAAAGAAAAGATTAGAAACACAGGAGGCCACCGCCACGAGCGATGGCCTACTTACACGTTTTTTGGCCACTGACAATCCTTGGCACATTTCTTCCCGGTTGCCCCGAATCTGAAGTGGTAGTAGCAAAACTGCAGCGGATGGGAGGTAGAAGTCGTTCGTTGGGGCGCGAGCGATTGGTGGGTGGTGGGCGGATTTGTCGCTGCTTCGGCATGTCACGGGGTAGGCGTCTATGTCCTACGGCATTCAGCTGAGTAACTTTATTATAGAACACTCTCCTTTACATACAAAACCTCAAGTCAACAGGCATTTTCATGTTCACAAGACAGACAATGTTACAGAGGAAAACTGGAGACATGATTATTCAGGTTCTTTTTAGTGCGAGGGAAGAGCGCAGATACAAGCATAATATATACAAAATAATTTATGTACGATCGTGTGACACACGGTTGGTATAACTGCTTGCTCATCCTTCTTCATCCTCGCTGGTGGACACTCAACATGTTTCCTGTTGCGACGTTCACATGTTTCCTGTTGCGACGGTCACATTTGACATTTTGCTTCACTGCAGCCTTCATTCTGGCCACATTATTTACTTTCCCTATTTTAGAGAACAGTTGCTTCTCGTTTTGCAAAAGGCAAAGCCATCCTTGTTTTAACTTAGAGGTCAGATTCATGCTTGTTTCGATCCCAAGGTCAAGTGGTTGACAGGAGTAGGGTAGACCTGTCATAGACTGGGCAAAGTGATTGTTAAAGAATTCCTTTTACTCATTTGACAAAGAAGACAACATTGCCCAGTAATCTCGCAGCCACCTTCCATAATGATGGTTGTTGTATGCCATCAGTCCAGGCAACATGTTGTATGTTGAGGATATGTACTCCTGTCCATTTTTGGCATGGCTCGCATCATTCTGTGCAAGAGGGTCAGACATCTCTATGAACGAAAGCCAAAAGTCCCCCATGTCGGTACCAGGTTTCTCATAAGCTCTGTTGATCAAAGCCTTCATGTCATTGTCATTTTCAAGGTCAGAGTGAGCTTCGTGAAGTGCCTCTTGTGTTTCGGTGAGTGCATTACGCAGAATGACCAGCTCCTCTTTCACATTTTCTGACAGTTCCTCATTCTCAAGAATGTCTCTTAGCCGAAGGTGGATAAGAGCCTCTCTCCAAGCCATGATGCAGCACACACCACACCTATGATGTTTGCCTTGTAATTGTTAGTCCTTAGATCCATCCATCACCCCTCCTGCTGATACCAGAATGTCTGCCATCTCAGAGCCTTTGAATCTCTTATATATAGCATGCATGTACGACATCTGTTGGTGGAAAGCACCAATGATTGGGGTGATATTCTTAAACAATTCTAGATTATCTCCCTTGAGTTGGACAATTGTCTTATAGGTGGGCAGATCTCCAATGAGAAAGAAGAATGGGGTTTTCTTCTTGCGCATTGGTTCCACTAGCTTTCTCATGATATCATGTATCACTGATTTGTTTGGGGGTTCATCATAGGTGGTGTGACAGTAGGCCTTGCTCTTGTTGGGTGGTGGACAGTGGCAGGATTGGCCACCACTGTATGCTGGAACCTGTATGGGTCTTGCACCGTCATTGTTGGTGTGAGACAATGCATGTATAACAGAGTGAGCACATTGCGGAGCTGTGCCATTCACTGGTGGGTTTACCCAGGCACGAATTGGTGGCTCGCTGGTACTGTCAGGTTAGCATCTCTATTGTTGAACATGTGTGATCTCTCCACATTTCTTGTCAGCTGTTCAGAGATCTGCTTCTTGACAAGCCTGGCAAAAGGCACTTCATCTGGTTTCCTTTCGTAGCTTTCTGGCTGCACGAACATTACATTAGTTCTGTGAGCGCCTGCTGCACTGCCTGTCATAGTATCCAACTTGAAGTTGTCGCTGTCATCAATCACAACAGCCGGCTTGCTCTCTGCGATCTCTGGTGGGCAGGTGCCTGACACCTCAACGTCCTTAAGAGCCCAGTGGTCATAGAGGAGAAGTGCATCTGAGTAGCTGATGCAGACACCACTCTTGTGAAGTGTGTCCACCAGGTCTTTACTCCTTGTCATACCATGAACAGTGAGGCCAAGGTTAACTGCAGTTGAGGTGCGCTGTCCAGTGACGTGGTAAGTTATTGTGGAGGCCATTCTGAGAGTGGTAGGAATGAGATCAACAGTTTTTCTTGAAGGTTGTTTTAAAGGTATGATGGGTCGTACGCGACCCCTACAGCATTTTCAAAACCTGTTTTTTCCCCATAAATAATCAGCTGTCTCGAATATAGAAGTGATCGACCTGCAAGGGGTGACTAGTCTACATGCAATTGTCTGCTTTAGGACTGATTTTCGTCTAACTTCCCTCCTTCCCCGTTTTTTTACCCCCCCCCCCCCAAGGGTCGACCTCGACCCTGAAATACCTTTATAGGGGTAAGTGATCAGACAGCAAAGTTATTACATAATTATAAATTGTCGAACAGTGTTGATACTTGTTTGGTTCTTTATAGTTGGAAAGTGTGGGTGGATGGTGTGTCTACCACTTGCATGACATTGGTTTTGGCTTAGATGCCATATATTGCCATGAGGTCCATTTTCCCTCAAATGCTAATTTCTGAATTTTTTCTATTTTTTGCAAATTTCTGAATTTTTTCTATTTATTTTGAATTTATCTTCAATAATGGCCAGCAGGCAGTATTCCCTCGGCATGGACGTCATCAACACACTTCTAATGGAGTTAAAAAGAGAGGTTGATGATAATATGGAGCTTGCATACCCATTTTTCATTTCAAGTGGTAGATTGGGCTGTAAGAGTTGTTGCGGTCTCCGGCCATTTCATTAACATACCCGAAAGGTAAGTTGGCATATCTCTATATATTCTTGTTCCGTATAGAATTCGTGATATTTTGGTATATTTTAATGCATAAATATCATATTTTATATGAGATACAATGATTTTCCTAAGAAATTTACATTGTGAAACTAGGCCGTCAAAAAATGACCTTTAGATTTCGCTCCTGATATAACAGTAAATTACATCTTAGTGCATATTTAATTATGTATTTCTGTTCTAGGATAATATGAGTTTATTCTATAAAAAAATTAGCCTCTTCATATTTCATTTGGGTACCCAAAAAAATTCATGAAATTTGGACAAATTTTTTTGGCCAAAAAAAGTTACCCTTTTTTTCTCATTTCAGATCTTGACTTCTATGGGTCCAACTCATTTCCAGCAATTACATGCTGTTGCTTTGCCATCTAAGAAGGTGTCCCTAAAGGGATTTATGTGTATATGTATATTTCTATTTTTTGTGAATATTTACGTCAAGTCTTTTTTTTTATATACTTACATTTTTAATATGTTTCCAATAAATAGTTATTTTGTAGATGGGTATCATTTATATTTTCAGTAGTTTTTAGCATTCTTTTAGCAAGTCAAACAATACAGATTGATGCATAACTAAATTTTTCCTGAATTTTTTTTGGAGTCGGGGTCGCGTGCGACCGAGTATACCCTTAAAGGGGTGTCCGAGTAGCGTACCTATCCAGGGTTAACAGTCAACAACTGCAGTAGTTGCTCACATATCTCTTCAGCTTCGAGATGGTTAATGCGAGGTGGCCATGGGACAGTGGATGTGGCTTTGATCTTCTTTGACAGGCATGGTGCTAGGTTTTGAATGAGCTGCCCATCAGTGATGCCAAGGGACAACATAGCAGCCTCAATATAGTCACCCCCTCCCGCAGCGTCATACACCCATGGACTCTTATTCTTTGCATTTCCTTCTTGGAAACCAATTTTGTCCTGATACTCATTTAGGAGCAGATGTTTGATGTAGGATGACTTAACTTCACCCAATGGATAACCATAGTCACTGACAATACATTTGTAGTCTGCTAAAAGAGACTACAATGAAGGGATCTCACACTCGGCAAAGATGACGGTATCCACATGCCTAAAGAACAAATTGTTCGCCTAAGACATAGACACATTCTGAAGATACATTCCTTCCCTTTGTTCAAACTCCAAGGTGGCTTACATACTTTCTCCAGCAGTTATGGTGATACATAATGTCTGTTGGAAAAGGGTCTAACAGCGCTAATGTGGACTCGACAAATCGTGAGAGACGATCCCGCAACTCTTCATCTTCTATTAAAACTGTGTGGCGTTTGAAGGAGAGCCATACCGAGTGTGTGTTGATTCTGAACATCTTGCCCTTTGCTCTATTTGGATGCCTCGTGTCCTCACCCTTCAGACAACATACACATTTTGTTTTCTCAATGAGTGATCCACCCACAGAAGAACGCAGGCGCTTAGCAGGCAAAAGTCCCTCTGTCTCATCAACGCACAGAGCTGGCATTTCAGAGCTTGATGTCTGACTTGTACATGGAACAATATCACTTTCGTCCCGTTTAACTTGTCGAGACTTTTCAACCTTGTCTGAAGATGAGATTGATATGTAGCCTCCTTGGTGCATATAATAATTTGCAGGCCCATCTTGCCATGAAGTGGTGCTGTAACTATCACCATACCTATCAAGTCCTGACCATCTTTCAGACTTTGACTCTAGAGACTCCCACTTTCCTTGGCTGATGGTATCTGAGGACTTACAAGTCTTTTCACATTTCAGTACACATTCATATGTTCTCTTACTGATAATATCTATTTGAAACGTCTTGAGTATTACACTAATTCAGTCTTGATCCTCTTTTAATAGTATGGAAGTAAGGAAGCAGAAGAACACGCATTTACCTGAAACAAAAGAAAACTCTCTTAGTGGGGTGAATTTGAATATGACAAACAGGTCAAATCAATAAAATAACATCAGAAATGAATTCCCTATGCCAAAAAACCCTATAAAACATATTTTGTACAGCACTCTAATTCAAACCAGGAAAAAGTTAATTTTTTTGAACTGGCGACTGCGGCCATTTTGAATTCAGTACTCTCAAAAGTTATGCCCACACTTTTTAGAGGGATATGGGGGCTAAATTTCTTTTTTATCCCTCCAAAAA